>NW_020271739.1:1087-316293 GCF_003268045.1 Sipha flava
TTTCAGAACCTGGATTTTTTTTTTGGATCCACCCAAATCAATTTTCCACCGGGAGCCGGGGATCCTCTTTTCGTTTTTGTTTTTGAATTTTAGACTTATAATATTTAATGGTATAAAAATCAAATTCAATAATTTACGTAAATTATCTTAATAAATCTGATATGTTTTCTTTTCAGAACTGGGATATTTTTATCATCTATCAAAATCAAAATTGTTTCAGGAGCTAAGTAACCTTTTTTCATTTTCCACTTTACATTTTCAATGGTATATACATGATAATTTTGTAATTTACTTAAATTAATTTAAACATTTTAAATAAATTATATTAACTATATATATTCTTTATATAATTACTCTCCTTTAATAACCAAATAATATTGTTATAATTCAATTTCCTTTATGGTTCTTTTCAAAACTGAGATTTTTTTTTTCATTTACCTAAATCAAAAGTCCTCCGGGATCCGGGGATCACTTTTTCATTTTTAATGGTATAAATATGATTGTTTTATAACTTATTAAAATATTATAGAAATATAAAAAAATATTTAAATTTATGATTTATTTCTGATTTTTTATTAATCAAGTTTAAATGTTTATATGAATAATTAATGTTTTATGAAAAGTAATAAGTTATTTAATAGTTTTATTAAAAGGAAATATTTACTTTTACAAATTTTTATAGCATTCAGACCTGGAAAATTCTTTAATGTCATCTTTAATACCATTAATATCAATCTATAATGAGAAATTTTTAGCTATTACGGTATCACTCAGTCGATTTGATACACCACTATTTGCCAATATCTATATCACCACATCAAGGACACTCTTTGCAGGAGCATTTCTGAAAAAGATTATTGAACAATAATTGTTGTATATGATGAAAGGAGAATATAAAATAGTTTAATGGAATTTTTTACCTTGGAAGTTATAAAAAATATATATATTTATTTTCTTATTTTGAATGGTAAAGTTTAATATTTACATAAATTACCTCAAGTTGCCACTATGTTGAAGATTTGACATTTTAGTGGTTTAAGTAAATAAAAAATGTAATAATCAGGTGTAGAAGGAATAAGATGCAAGTTCTACCATACCATGTGTGACGTTTCGGCATTGTTCCTCTTCTTTTGGCCAAAAGGTACACTTAGTCACTGACCTATAGAAGGGCCGCTATGAAACATTGTTGGACAACAAGATTGATTGACAAGGAAACAAATTAAAACGGTGTTTGAAACATCACAGCAACATAAACATACTATCAGTGTTCACGAAAAGACAAAAATTTACAGAAGAGCCCTCGTGATTATGGATGTTGCGATACTACTGATATTAAAAAAGTATCGATACATTTCTTTCGATACAAGTACTTTTTGTATCTCTCAATACTTTACTTGTATCGATAAAAAAATACTGGTATCGAATGTATAGCATTAAATCGATTATTAACCACCATAATGGTTCAAAAATCAAAAGTACTCGAATGGTCGAATGGTATCAAAGAATAATTCTTTTCTAGAAAAATTATTTGCGCGCATGGTAGAGAATTTGTTTATAAAATTCGGTCATCATACTAAAGTCTATACTTTATACGACTGTATTTGTTATTTCCATGAACCAGAAACTACAGTCCACAATACAATATTGTCAATAGGTTTATAATAAACCTTTTTATCATAAATTATGTATACTGAGTTCATTTTTAGCCATGGAAATAGTAAAAAGTATTGCACAAAATATACAATATGTTTAGATTTACTGATTTATATACCGATTAGATGAAATATAAATTACAAATAATGATATAGGTACTTGGCGGAAACAATTAAAAATTTGTTTACATACAGCATTTTTATCTGTGGTTCATGAACCATAACTAGTTTTAATTAAATATTAGTAAAATGGCATATTTTAAGATATACTAACATTTTGAATTCATTCTTAACTTGGAGAAAGAAAACTTTAAAATATAAAAATAATTTTTCATTTGATACTTATTCATATAGGTCGTTTTCATATTTTATTGTTATCAATATTTTAATTATATTTGTTATGATGATAGGACTTAGTAAAAGGATCAACATTTTTTTTTTTGATACTCATACCGGTCGTTACGTTTCGTTATTTTCATTCCATTCGTTACCAAGTGAAAGTATCGATACTTTTCTTTCGATATCATGTCTCTACCTGTAAAACCATAGATAATAGAAGACTTTATGCCATGAACACTAGAGAGTGTTCTCTAAAGAGTACCACAGAGTAATAAGAATATTTTAATTACTCTGCGGTACTCTTTAATGTTTATGGTAAATACATAGACACATATACTACGTTTATATGATAGCGTTAAAACAGTTTAAAATTTAACCGTTTTAAAATTATTTAAAACAGTTTAGCTTAAACCAATTTTAGATGTTTATACACAAATATATACTAAATCGGTTTAGCTAATATTTTATAAACCGTTTTAAAATTAATATTTTTACTTCATGACTTTGGTCGTTTGTTCCAGGAGGATATCTGATAAGTAATATATTGATTCATAATATATTTATAATTTTGCATTTATTGTGTTCTTATTAAATTATTATTAAGTTATACAAATAATAATATATAAAAATTAATATAATTAAATAATAAATATATAAAAACAAAATCTGATAAGTGATAACTGATAACATGAATCACAATAATTGTGATAAACGTATTAATGCAAAACATATCCTGCGTTTATATGTACATTTGATAATCCGGTTTGAGCATATAAAACGGTTTTAATTTCTTAAACTTCATAGCGTGAGCGTTTTAACTTTTAAAACGGTTTACATTTTTTAAACCGTTTTTAAGTGTTTACATGACGTTAATAGGTCTTAATTTCAAACCGTTTTAACGCTATCATATAAACGTAGTAATAGATACAATATATGAAGTCCATGAACACTTTAGTACTATAGTTTTCAAGATTATGACAATTTAAATAATTGTTTCCTCCATGAAATTAGTGGGAAATAATTTCAAAACTTTAGTTTAAATGGTTAAAAAATGAAAAGTAACTATCGCGAAACAGTTGATAAATTAATTATTGGATAATTTTAACAGAATATGTTCAATTAAGTGAGTTGAGTTTATATATATATAATTTTTCAGATTGTTTTAGCTTCATGCTTAAGAACCTAATCAGAATGATTTATTGATAAAAATTGCGCTGTGCCAAAATAATCCTTAGTGAGATATTATATTCAAACCTTATACTTTGAGTAAATGATTTTAAAATATTTTAAAAACCATTCACAATATTAAAATTTAACTTCTGGTTCTTTTAGAATATTTTCGTTCAGGTATTTTTTAAAATCATATTTGATGAAAAAAAAAATATATTTGTATTAGAGATATCGAACATTCTAAATATTTATATTTTACTCATGTAAATAACAAAATTAAAATAGTCCATTAAAGATTTAGTTTTTATTCAAACCTAAACATATAAAAGTAACATTACAAAATAATTCAATAAGGATCTTAATTCAATCAATAAACAATGATTAAAAAAAAAAATTAAAATTTAGTATATTTGAACAATTTTTATGAACCATTTGGTAGTCCATTAACTGTTGAAATGGGAGTCTTAACATCAGTACTTTTGGGCCTATCGTTTTTTGACTTTTTGTGAACAACTTCACCTTTACTATGGGTCCTTTTCTCAGACTTATTACGTTTCTCTTCACTTTTACTACAATCGGATTTGTGTTTGCTTTTGTGTGTTTTATTTATTTTTCCACTTTGATCTGTGCCTTCAGCTAGTAGTGATCGTGATTTTTTTACTTTAAGTTGATTACTTTTATTAATATTTGCATTTTTAGGATCTTTTGATTTGTCAGGTTTACTTGGTTTACTCTCAAGTTTTGACTCTTCCAACAGAGTTGGAGTTTCTGTTTTAGATATTGGAAGTGTATTAATGATGATCGTACTATCACTATCACTTTTAATACCATTAACAATAGTTTTTGAATTGGACTCTTTGCTTTCTGTATTTTGAACCAATTCTTTACATCTTTTAAGTTCATTTTGCAAAAAGTATATTGTGCTTTGCATACCTTCAACATCTTCATCTAAGTCTTGCAAAAATTCATCTAATTCTGGTAAAATAAATTATAACTAAATTATAAACTACAATAAAAATATTCTTAAATACATTTATATATATAAATATATATAACAATATATTTACTAAAGTTTTACCTAATTGTGATTTTTTAACTTCTTCGCCAAAATTTTTCTGCAATGCTAGCTCACCTTCGAGTTTAGCAATACGTCCACTATTAACTACTTTACCGAGTTCTTCATTCTCTTGATACAATAAACGACATTTAGCCATTAACCTTTTCCCAGTATTACTGTCAACATTTAAATTGTAATTTATCAAATAATATCAAATAAGACAATTTATGTATTGAACTAACCTATCTGGTGTAAATTTCCAAGCATTTAATTCACTTTGAGTTTCCTCTAATCTAGTTTTGGTAGCACTTAAATCTTGCCGTAACCTTTGAATTAAAAGATTTACAGCTGGATCTTGCAATGAACATTTCAATGAAGATATTGATTTACTTTGAATGGAATTTCGCAAGGCCGACAATTGTGCCTGACAAGAAAATATTTCGATTTTAATTTTATAAATTAAAGGTATAAATATAAATTTTAAAATAATATAATAAAACACATAGTTTGTTAAAGAATAATTAGTATTAAGTGTTATCAACGCTCAAAACTTAAAACTTATTTAAGCAGTTAACATTTTGAAAAAAGTTTACATTTAAAAATATATATTTACAAATTGGCATTGATCTATTAATTAATTATTTAAACCTAAATGTTGTGTATCGATTTAAATACATATTACAACCATTTAAATGTTATATTGACCAATTCACAAATAAGACCACATAATCCTATCTTCTTTTTCCAAAATTATTATTTTAATAACCTTCTTTAGATTTATTCAATTGTTCTCAAATAATCATATTTTGTATCAAAATCTTCATTTATCAGTATCTGATTTCCCAATATTGTTCCAAAAGAAACTTTCTATAACTATTGATTAGTACATTTTTTATTTTACTTTGTACATTATATTTAATTAATATTAAAAATAGGTACCTAGTATAAATATTAATAAATGACTTCAAAATATTAAAAACTTTTAGTTATTATATGAATATTTTTTAAAAATTAAAAATTGAAGAATACAGTATTAGTATATATTTAAATATAAGAACCTTATTATTAAGCTAATAATGATAACAATGTTAGTAAAATTTACAATAATATAACCTAATGATAAGATTGTCATATTAATTGATAAGTACTTTACAAACTTTGAAATATTCATATATGTTTATAAATGATTGTTAAAATGCAGAAATTTAATCAATCAGTTAAAAAAAAAAACTATTCATTATGATTTCCGATTATTTAATAAAAAGTTTTATATTTATTTAAAATTGAATGAATAAAATTAAAAATATCTCTAATAAAAATATAATAATTACTTTATAAAAAATGAACAAATTTTATAATTCCTTTTTTACATAAAATTATAATAATATACTTATACTCTTACGTTATACATAAATTCTGAAATAATTGTTCAATATATAATTTATATTTTAGTTATAACTATAATATATCCAAATACTTACAATATAATCTTGTATTTCTTGTTCTTTATTAGCCAGTTTCCTTAGTAAACACTTCTCACGCAATACCAATTCTCGAAAATCTTGGTCTGTACGTTCTTTCTTTTCACACCTTTTGTTACACCTACTACATAGTGTTACTGAAAAAATAGTACATTATAAAATAATTATTAAATAGATGATAAGTTATGAGATTCTCAACTAAAAAATTTGAGACAAACTAACATGTTTTTTTTTTACTTACGAATATGAACTCCCAAAATCATATTTGTATTGACCTACCTTTTAAAGGTAAATACCCTCAGTCTGGAGAAAAAAACCTTAATTTGCAGTCAATGTGTTGAAACAACAAAAACATTATTTTTAAATTTTTATGCTATTGAGATTTTTTTATTTTTATAGCCATAAGTTATATCACTTTTTCGTATCAAGTACGTAAATAAAAATTTACTAATATAATTTTTTGTATGAGCAGTTCGCAAATCGCAATGAGAAAATAGTACCTTCGTTTGCCTTTGCTTCTAAAACACGAACGCGCGACATAGCGTTTTTATACATATCGACAATACGCTGTCGCGGCAATCGGACCATGTTGTCATCATCAACGATGTCCACTTGCCCGAAACCTGTACGATACTCTTCAACCATCTTTACGCACAAAATCGCACACAAAAATAATATATTTCAAACAATTACCGAAAAAAAAACACTTCAAACAAAACAAGTAGACACTTCCATCAACAAACAGACGAGTCTCTAGCTGAATTCAAGATTCATTTATTAACTGTATATTTAGAATGTACACCGGATCATAAATACAAATTATTTGCACGTTTAATTATAATTTACCAGTAAAGCTTTTCTTCAACAGAAAAGTATTACCTGTAAATTATAATAATCGTACAATGTGGGAAGAAATAATAAATAACTATACAGTCGGAAAACTTTGTTTTGAATACAATCAAACAAGAACAACATTATAACCATTATCCATGTAATATTCAAAAGTTGGTATCATCAGAGTTTTTTTGAGGTTAAGTTTTTAGGTTTTATCAATTGTCTAATCAATATTTCATTAATTTTCATAAGTCTGTTACCAAATAGACATTTTTCTAAGTGAAGTTTGCCTTGATTAAAGAATATTTATAGTATTTTCATAGATCATTTTTACAATTATATAGATTTGATTATTAATATAGATGTCTGAGTATCCTTATTACCACAGACTCTGAATATATAGTCAATGTTATTACTACTATACATGTCACACAATTTTAAATTCCCAAATTGAATTCCAATAAAGAACATCAGAATTTCAAAATTGGAAACTAATGATTGGACATGTCATAATGGGAGTTATCGATTCCGCCAAAGATTTATATTTGTATTAAAAGAAAATAACATATATATTATAATAACACATTTTCGGATTTTGTAAATATATAATATTGTTTCCAGCAAATTTTCTACAAAATACTGACACAGTAAATAATATTTTATTCTACTCTACAAATTCTAATTTAAAATTGCTATGATCTAGTAAGAAAATATTTGTAGATGATATATTTTATGAATCGTGGACGTTTTGTCCCCACCGTTTCGTCCCCAACAATAAACCAGTCCACGGACGTTTCGTTCCCGGCAATTTTTAAGATAGGACGTTTCGTCCTGGAGAGTTATTAGCCATAGGACGTTTGGTCCCCGGTATACTTTGATAATCTAAATACATATTTCATAGGCGCAATTAGGGGGGGCTGGAGGGACTAAGCCCCCTCAAAACCATTTAAAGCGCCCCCAAAAACCATACAGAAATTTATATTATTATATTAATAAATAAAAAAAAATATGTGATTATAACTGAAAAAACGAATAAAATACATTTTTGTTATTCTTTTTTTAGTAACAATATTATAATCATGGTCTTAAATCATATGTCTATTATTTCTAGAGTCTAGACCGTGCTTATTATAGGGCACAACAGAATATAATTATGTTTTGAAAAATATGATAAAAGGAGTTCCTAACTATTTAACCATCAAAGAAAATATATCTAAAGATACGTTTCCAAATCTTTTTAAAATGATTTAATTGGCTATCACTCTTCCGGTCAGTTCGGCTACTTGCAAACTGTCATTTTCTGCAATAAGAATTAATAATTATCTCAGGTCTACTATGTCACAGTACGGTTTTCGAAATTTGCAATACTTAATAATGAGAGAGATATTATTGTTGACACCGAAATTATTTTAAATACATTTGCTAAAAAAAATAGAAAAATAAGAATATAAAATGTAAAAAACTATAATAAATCTGTTGTCTATACTTAAAAGCGAATTATTGTTTTATTATTTATTTTTAAATTTTACTTGCCTTCCAATAAGCACATTTTTTTTAGAGGGTAAAGGGTGGAAAAAAAGCTTCTGAGAGGCAGTGATTGAAAAATGTATATGAGGGGCTGAAGCCCCCCCCCCCCATTTTTTTTACTTTAATTACGCCTAAGACATTTTTGTATTATATACGCACGACAACACGAACAAAATACAATTGTTTATGGTGTGTATAATTACGGAAATAGGAACTATAAAAACTTTTTATCGAATAGGTTTATCTAGAGCAGTGGTCTTCAACCAGTGGGTCGCGACCCAATTTTGGGTCGCGTAAGCTTTAAGAACACCGTCCTGCGACTACTTTGCTGTTTTAACTTTTTGCACTTATATTTATAGATTTTGAAGCGCTGAATTCAAATCTGTAATCAATTTTTCTCTAACACGTCTAGTTTTTCTACAATTCGAATAATAAATATTGTCTCTTCTGTATAGTCATTAGTCATACAATAATGTGCGATATATTCGTCGAATTATTATTATTATAAACTGAATGTCGTCTACTTTACTGAAATTTTAATCTTATCTTTATTAAATTTTTTATCTTATAGTAGTTTAATTAAATATATTTTTAAACTCACACAATTTATGTTTATTCTCTATAGTTACTTTCATTTTAGTCTTCATAAAATATCCGAGTTGTACCTATATCACCTTTCTTAGAGTTTATTTGTGCGATTTTTGATTTTCAATTTTTTTTTTAGTATGACGTCTAAACCAATTAAAAGAAGATGTTGTAAAAACAACTCAAATTTATTTTGTTATATATGTGGTGAATATGTTATAATGAAACAACGAAATAACATTACAAATTTTGTTAAAAATGTATACCAAGAATATTTTGGTATTCATTTAGGCGATCAAAATAAATCTTGGGCACCCCATATTGCTTGCCGATCCTGTGTTGAAAGTTTGCGAAATTGGAAACAAGGTAAGCGTTTATCAATGCCTTTTGCAGTACCAATGGTTTGGCGAGAACCAAAAAATCATATTGATGATTGCTATTTTTGTATGGTTAATATTTCCGGTTATAATAAAAAAAATAAATCGAATATAATTTACCCAAATTTACTTTCTGCTATACGACCAATACCACATGACCCTGAATTACCAGTGCCTGTACCATCCAAAGCTTTCGAAACTATTTTAAACCACGATACTTCTATAGATTCCGCTGGCAATTCTAGTAATAATGACGAAGACTTTCAACTTGACACCACAGATGCTCCACAACTTTTCAATCAATTTGAATTAAATGATTTAGTACGTGACTTAGCTCTTACTAAAGAGGCAGCTGAAATTTTGGGTTCGAGACTCAAAGAAAAAAATTTACTTGCAAAAACTACTACTTTTTCTTGGTACAGGAATCGTGAAATGGAATTCAAACAATTTTTTTCAAAAGAAGGACCACTTGTATTTTGTAATAATATTTCTGGATTAATTAAACATTTTGGCAAATATTATGATGTGAATGAATGGAGGTTGTTTATAGATTCATCTAAAAGAAGTCTAAAAGGTGTTTTACTTCATAACGGAAACCAGTTAGCGTCTATTCCCATTGCACATTCAGTACATTTAAAAGAAACTTACGAAAACTTACATTTAATGTTAGAAAAAGTTCAATATCCACTACATAAGTGGATTGTTTGTGGTGACTTAAAAGTTTTGGGAATGTTATTAGGTCAACAAGGTGGCTTATATAACCTATAAGGTTATAGTATAGGTTAGTATAGGTTATAGTATAGGTAAATGTTATACTATCTTGTAAAAAAACTAGACGTGATAGAGACAAACTAATTTCAGATTTGAATTTTGCGCATTAAGATCTATAAGGATCAGGTATTATTATACAAACAACAAAAATAACAAAATATTTTGCAGGACGGTGGAATGGGTCACGATAAGTTTTATGTTTAAAATTTAAAAAATTCATATGTATAAATATTATATAATGTATGTCATATTATATTGCATAAAAATGTTTTCGAACAAACCCTAAACCGTATTATTTTATACTATTATAAGTTTGTAGAAGATTAGAACGAACACTTTTTTGTTATTCACTTATACCTAATTAAAAAAAAAAAAATCAAAAACCAATATATGACACATGCCACTAATCATTAACTGTCCATTACGTAATGGAGGAGTGTACACAATATATCTCAATACGCACCAACCTGAACATGCCATTCAACATAGTTAAAGTACTTAGCGAAAAACAAACTCTGAATATTGTCCTATTCTTAAGTATCACAAATATTATTAGTAAATTCTTATTTTACATCTTACTTCACCTATATAATATGTCATATAAAATATTGTAATATTAAATCTAACACCTAATTCATCTAATATGTAACATCTATTAGCTAATAATATTTCCTGTTGAAGCCTTCATTTTCAAAAAAAAAAAAGAATGAACAATCAAATGAAGTAATCGTATAGCGATAGCCCAATTTAATCCATATAACTCATTTACTCTTTTACAATATAAACATTTTCATATATATATATATAACTTGTTAAATTAACTTGTTAAATCTATTAAACTGTATGAAATTGAGCTGAGGTGGAGGTATTTCGTGTGAAAAAAGTCCGGGACAAATATCGCACTAATTTCTTTTGTATATTATAACCAGGGCTCGTAAGTTCATGCATTTGCATATCAATCTTGCTAAGTTGTATTTAATGCTAGATGAAAAGAAATCTATTTCAAGGTACCATAGTTAAATATGTGAAATCTTATTTTGCATGTTTTTGCATATTTAGAGATTTTTTGCCTATTTGGCATATTTATGCATACTTCTACTTTATCAGGGAATATTATACAATATTCTATTAGCATCTATCAAAAATGCAAATGAAAAATATGTATAAAATTAAAAATAGAAATTGTACTATCTTTTCTTTTCTTATCTTCTTGATACTCGTAAATTTAACAATAGTTTCTTGGAACGAATAGGTCTACGAGGACTAACGACATCCGTTCATAAACCGCGTTATCGGGGCCAGACTAGAGCGATTCTTCGAACCGTCCTTTTATTCTAACTGGAGACTGTTTCAGTCGTTATTTTGACGTGTGTACTTGTATGTTCGTTTCGTTAAATCCAATAATAATATCCAACATGCCGAAAGAAAAACCGTCTTCGGCCTTTAAACTAAAGCAATTAGTTACTGATTTTGGTGAAAATATATTCTCAACCGACAGTAAAATATTATTTTGTAAGGTTTGTGAAATAAAAGTAGCGAGTGAAAAACGCTTTAGTATTGTGCAGTATATTTATACTGAAAAACACAAAGCATCATTTATTCGATTTCAAAAAAATAATGAGCGGAAAAATTTGCAACAACTTATGCCTACAACTTCAAAAAAGTCAGACTTTAATTTAGATTTAATCAGAGCTATGTTGGCAGCAAACATTCCGTTAAACAAGCTGGCCAATCCACAGTTTAAAAGTTTTCTCGCCAAGTATACTGGACAAAATATTCCTGTCGAATCTACATTGCGGATTGGATATATTGATGACTGCTACACCGAGAAAATGAATGAAATCAAAAAACTTATCAATGGGAAAAAAATATGGATTTCAATGGACGAAACGACTGACATCGAAGGAAGGTATATAGTCAACACAATTATTGGTATTCTGTCACACGATGGCCCCGGTGAAATATTTTTAATTAATGTCGAAGAACTTGATAAAACAAACCACAGCTCTATTTGTAAAGCGTTTGACAGATCATTGTTCTTAATTTGGCCTGAAGGGTTACATTATAATGACGTGCTGTTGTTTTTAACAGACGCAGCGCCTTATATGAAGAAAGCAGCACGTCATTTACAAGTATTTTACACTAAAATGGTGCATGTAACGTGTCTTGCGCATGAATTACACCGAGTAGCAGAAGACATTCGTTCACATTTTCCTGTTGATGATTTAGTGGCTAATGTGAAAAAAATTTTCCGCAAATTCCCACATCGCTTACAAATATTCAAAACATTTGAACCTGATTTAGCATTACCACCAGAACCAATTCTAACTTGCTGGGGAACATGGATTTCGGCAGCTATATATTATTGTGAACATTTTAAGTCAATTAAGCATGTTGTCGAATCATTTGATTCAAATGATAGCGTAGCAATTAAAAAAGCTCAAGATGTATTGAAATCTCAAACGCTGCAAGCAAATTTGATTTATATCAAATCGAACTTTGAATGTTTACCAACGGCCATAAAACAACTTCAAGAGCAAAAATTATCATTGTTTGATTCAATTAAAATAACCGAAACAATAAGTGGCATAGTTAAGAAACTTCAAGGGCAACATAGTGACAGTATTAAAACTAAATTAGATTCAGTTCTAAATAGTAATGCCGGCTACAAAATGATTTGCAAAATTTGCAAAATATTATCTGGTGAAGAGGAAAGTATGACAAATCTAGGACTACCCGAAGACATGATCCTTGATGATTTTTCGTATTTTAAATATGCACCAATTACTTCTACTGACGTTGAAAGGTCATTTTCAAAATACAAAAATTTAGTCACAGATAACCGTCGTTCATTAAAGCTTGACAACATTAAAAAATCGATGATAGTACAATGTAATTTCTAAGGTAAATATAAATTTTGTAATTAAGTTATTAATGTTATTTCAATATTAATGAATAAATTTGTTTTAAAAGTTTCAGATTTAAAATGAATAACTGACAAAGACGTACATTATACACAGTTCATGAAGCTCAGGAATAGTATTAAATAGTATTTAAAATCTATTTTTTTTTTTAATTGTAACATAAAAATAATAAAATATAGCTATGAAAAAAATGAATGGATAATTCATATTATTTCAAAAATAAATAATTATTAAATATAAATAAAAAAATTTAAGTAAGCATTTTTAAGTGCATAATTTGAGATATTTAGTGCATATAAATGCATATTTTTTAACTTTTTAAGGCATTTTTTAGGGCATGAACTTACGAGCCCTGATTATAACATATACTTTTTTCGGTATTATTACATGCGTTCTTTTGGTATCATAACTTATAACAAAAATTAAATATTACTTAGATACCTAGATAAATATATGTGTATATATATATATATATAGATATAGATATTAATTTATTCAGTTATAAAAGCACTTCTACAATGACATAAATTAAGCAATTTTAACTTTTTATTTGGTTTTCAAGGCTAACGAAGCTGGTTAGGTTAGTTTTAGTTAGTTTTAGGAAGCTGGCATAGGTCACGAAAAATGTTTGATAAGAAAAGTGGGTCACTGGTCGAAAAAGGTTGAAGACCACTGATCAAGAGCACTTTAGTAGTTCCTTAGTTTATCTTAATAACTTTTGATATATTAAATATCTTATACCTTTTTGAAAACCCTATCATTATCATTAATGTATTAATATAAATTTAGAATTTCAGTTCACAAACCTGTTTGGATGTATAGTGCATGTAAAATTTTTATTACTTGCCTATAGCCTATATACTATATTAGACATAACAGAATTGTTCATTAAAAATAAATGTATTAATTGTTAATAAAATAATGAATTTTGAATAAATTAATAAATAATAATGATTTAAAAAACCTTAGAACCAAATTTCCTTTAAACAAAATATAGATTACTCTCGAATATCTGCGAGCGGATTATCCGCTGTCTTCCACGGAATCGTCTACATACTTATATGTATACGAAAAAATATATACGTATTGTATATTGGCTAATTTTTCTAAATCTCTTACTGAAGGAGAGAATGTTGACGAAGAAAACATTAATGAGTGGATAAATTGTGATACCAATGATCCAGGATTTTAGCTTCTTAGTGATGAACAAATAGTAAAAACAGTATCTAATTACCAGGGCTAGGATTTGTATGCAATAAAAAATTGTAAAATATGCATTTTATTTACCAAAATATGCAAAAATATGCATTTCAATTTTTATAAGATAGTTACAAAAATATAGTTACCAAAAAAAAAAAGAAAAATTATTGAAATACATCAGTGGTTGGTTGCAGTGGCGTTAGACTATACGGTTTGACATTTTTCAGTTCGTGGTTCAAGCATAGTTAATACCACCTACCCACCTACCAAAAAGTCATATTAGGTTACAACATTTCCTAATTTTTATCAAATTACCAATTTTATATTACCTACCGCTGCCAGATGTCAAGACCAAGTATTCACACCTATGACATCTACCCCAAACTTTTTGGTGGTTCAGTGAACCACAAAATTCATGATCAAGCCGCCACTGACTATACCCGCATGTATTTTTAATATATGTATCTTAAATATGAATTTAAATATCTTTAATCATGATTCAGAATTTACACTATTCCAGATACACCATGTAGAGAAGATACCGGATAAGTGAACACATCAAAATGTAGGTTCTAAAGAGATGCGCCATTGCAATTAAGTAGATTTGTTTTTCATTTTTTCATATTTTCTTTATTGAGTATGTCGTCCTTTTTTTTAAATAAGAGAATAAGTTGATAACACTGTACTCACATATGAGTTTATGTTATCTCTTGTCCGACATTTTGTTATAGATTCCATCTCTACCTTCGTTATTCCTAGCGGCGGACTATACAAGTTGCCTTAATTGATAAGAAAATCGTTTGCTTTACATAATACTCGTGTGTTTTGTTTCAATCGAATTTTACACTTCTACTTGTTTGTACGATTATTCAAAAAACCATTTAGGTATAATTAAAAAATATTAAATTATTTTTATGTTACTATACCGATTCAAGTAAAATTATTTTATTTCCTTGTAATTTTTTACCTGAGAACTTTTCAATGCGATTTCATAATTTTATTTACATCAAATTGGAAATTTTGTTAGTTTAGAATGGCACACGAAGAAGGAGACCCAGCCGAAATCGCCAAGTTAACAGGCATGGGAAAATACTTCAATACTTTGACGACCAAAGGTCGAGTTAACGTGAGTTTTAACTAAAATAATCATTTCTGTAAACAATTC
Source organism: Sipha flava (assembly GCF_003268045.1). Taxonomy (NCBI): domain Eukaryota; kingdom Metazoa; phylum Arthropoda; class Insecta; order Hemiptera; family Aphididae; genus Sipha; species Sipha flava. The sequence goes on from NW_020271739.1 coordinate 16,170, forward strand.
AATGACAATTCAAGGTCATAGGTCAATTATTTTTAAGAATTTGATTATTGCAATGTTAATTTTAATGAACATAACGTAAATTTTTGTTCAATAGTTAAGTTTATAATTCAATCATGGCTTATTGGTTTGAATTCATCAACATTTGTATTAACTTGAAATATAGACACAGTAGAACTTTGATTTTCACGGTAATGGTGGGGTGGGGGTGAAGTTACGTTGTTGTGAACCAATGTTTTTCATTAAGATTTAAATAGTAGATGTAAGCATTTTGTATACGTGTCGACCGCCGCCGTATTAGCATATAAGCGTCAACGTCGTCAGTCGATAAAAAACCCATTTCATTGTAAGGACATAGTTGCATCGATTCAAATAAACGTCATTAATAAAATACTTTCAGTGTAGTGATTTATTTTTTCACAAGTCTGAAATCGGATTCAAACCGTTATGAATTGCAATAAGTGTGTTAACCGGATTCAACCGACTTCAGCACACAACAACGTAGATAAATGAAAATCACTGTTAATGGACATTTTTTATTTAACAAATTTGAACTTAATTTTTTTATTTACAGTTTATTTAAACTATGTATTTATTTATTTATTTATTTTATATATTTTTTACTATTTCATGTTTTAAAATAATCAGGACTTGACATTTGAAATAATTAGTCTTGGTTTTTTGTAGTTAAAAAATATTTTTCTTTCATTTCTAATTTTTAATTAATTCATGACATCATAGAATTCAAAATTTTCCTGTTTGCAGAAATTAAAGAATATATAAACTATTTCCGTAAATATATATATTATGTTGTGTTTTCATTTTTATTAAATTAATATTATTTATCATCTTTAATCTTCTGTACAATATACTGCTTACGTGCCTTTACTTTTGATACATATACTTTTTTGAAAAAATGAATATTATTAATACTGAACATGGATATCTAGGTTCTACTGAACTTGTTTTCATAAATATTCTAATATTCTCCAATATTATCGATATAATAACAATTATTTTATGAACTTAAAAATTCTATTTAGTCATTAAAATTAATGTTGAAGGTATCAAGACATAAGTAACAATATTCTGATAAATTATTTTTAAGACAATAATTTTGATAGATTCAACAATTACAATTTCATCATGAATATTAAAAGAAATTATAACCAATTTAAAATTAATTTCATAAATTAATGAATATTATATACTATACCCAATTATTTAAAATTCTAAAATCAATTCCTTATGTTAATTCCAAGTTTTTATTGGCATTTTACTTCATTTTAATATTTATTGTTCAATATAATAATTAATAATTTCCTATTTTACTTTACATATTAAATTTATTTGTTTATTTGAAAATTCATAATTTTAATAAAATTGATGTATTTGATCTTTAAATTATGAGTTTCATATTTATGTAAAATTATATTATTATAAAAATTTATTTTACAATAAAATACTGAAAAATTATAAAACTAATTAAAAAAACCAATTTTCTTTTAATAGAGAATACAATTATTTTAACTGTTCATTGAGTTACATTTTCAGTACATGATTAGTATATGACATATACTAGTATACTATATATATTATATATAGTATTATTTATATATAATATTTATACTACTATGTTTACTAGCTTTGTTTTATACTAGAGTATTATGATTTTATATTAATTTTTGATTATAATTTATAATGTTAAAAACATTTCATTTTTGTTACAGATTGTGTGTGCAACCTATGGAACCGTAGCTGTAGGATATTTATTATATAAACTACGCAGTCCAAAAGCAGAAAAACCAAGTTCTTCATCTTAAATAAAATGTTTTATTAATTTTAGAAATGCATCATAGATTTAGGTTATATGATTTGAATATTTTTAAGATTAATTTCATATACAAAAAAAAAAAAAATATATATATGAAATAAAGATTCCGTTTCTTCATTTATTTTCAATGTTTATATTATATTCAGTTTACTTTAAAGCATATTTAGCTTATTACAAATCTATATACATATATATATATATTTATGAATAATTAACAGATACTATAGACCTTTAAATTAAATTAAATTTTATATTATCGTTCATCCATTTGTTTGTCTCTAGTTATAACATGATCTTCAAATTTCACCATATAAGTTGTACCTTTATGCCAATGTGCTGTAACTTTGGCATTCTACAAAATATAATAAAAAGTAGTTAATATAACAAATATTTTATTAATAAGAAGTTCAGTAAATAATTTATATTGAATATCATATGAAAAATATTTTTATATTATAAAATTGTATCAAATTATACTATCATATTAAATTAATGAGTTTTCACCCATTTATAATTTAAATAAAATAAAACAAAAAATTAAAATTATGTAATCTATGTAACTTTTAACAATGAAACATTTTTAAACTAAAAATATTTTTTATACTTTATTTCCTGTTTATTTTTTAGTATTTAATTAATTTTAAATTAATGTTGATTTTATAAAATATACAATGGAAAAATTAATAATTTGAATAGTATAAGACAGTAAAAAATTGTAATGAAATATATGACTTATAGTTTCTTTTAGCATTGATTATAGAATAGATCTATTATAAAATCAATGCTTTTATTTACCATCAAATTAAACTAATAAAGAAGTGACTACACTTATATAAAGAAAATGTCTATAATCAATTAGTTATGCAGATCTATTAATTACTGTACTAAGGAACAAGTCATATTTTCACTTATTAATTAGCAATGGCCAACACTAATTTAAATCAAGAACCTACTGTTGGACATGCTTATAGTAGATAAATTATTCAGTGCAAATATTGCAAACTAGAAAAAATATGAAAGGAGCCATTTTAAAAAATTGTAAATTTTAATAAGAGATGAATTTATAAACTTAAAACCTTTTATATTTTTCTAAAATTCTTTAATAAGATAAAAATAATTGAAATAGCAAAAGCAAAATTATTAATTGCAATAAATTGTTAAGTACATGAGATTATCTAAAATTAATAGCATGGAAATACAATTATCAATACCAAGTATCAAAAATGAAAAAAATATTCAAGTATTACGAGTATTAATAAAACTGTTCACTTTAAACTGAATATTATTGAATGTGACTTAAACAGAAATATTAATATTTAATTGATAGTTACAAATACTTACAAATCCAGATGAATTAAGAATTCCTTCGATAATGCCACCGACAAATATAGCACAGTTCAAATTACCTTTATCCTTTGGAACTGAAATGAATTTATTCACAAGTGGCTCTTTTTCAATAATATAATATGTAGAATCATCATCATTTGAATGTTCTAGTTTATCAGCTTCACGACCAAAAAAATTCTACAAATTTGATATTGATTGTAAAATAATATACAATAATAATTCCTATTAGTTTTCTTTATTAATATATTGGATCATACTTTCCAAAATGTAGATTTTATAAACAGTAACATATTCAATAATTTGATTTCGCGTTTGCTGTTCTTTTCACGTACAAAATGCAAATCTATTAATTTTGTACCAACTTCTTGACCTAAGTCGGACAATCTAGAAGAAAATGTATAAATTAACTGCGGTACAAAATGCCATCAAAATGTGTGTAACAACCTTGTTTGTAATTCATTAACCGTATGTGCTTTCCCTTGACAGTACTGAACCAATTCAGAAAACATCAGTGCAAAACAGTTCATATTAATTTCTCCTTTACCTTTACTTATAGACTTATCCAAAATACTTGTTTTTTGTCTCATATTCGATATTTGTATCGTATTCATTATAAATTAAATTCAATAAGTAATAAATACTAGCCTATATAACTCGTATTAGATTACTAGATTCCAACCACTGTAATTTTTATTTATATTTATAAAACTATTAACTATATTAATATCATAATATAAACCTAGAGAGAATACACAGTGCCACGTTATAGATAGGTTATTATATCTATAATCGTGATAATGCTATGAGTTATAATGATTTACGATAACTATCATTTACTTTAATAGAAAAATAGATAACACTTTATCCAAAGACATTACATATACATTTTTTCAATATTTATATAATTTAAAAAAATTATATTTTTTACATTTTATCGATTAACCAATTTAGTTATAACTGTTTTCTATTAGTTGTGATATAAGTGAAATTTTAATTTTAATTTTTCCGATTAAATTCAATTTCTATTTGGATTAACTAATAGAGGTATTAATGTTAAATGTAAACAATTTAATACTGTATAAATACATAATACGATAACAAATAAATTGATAAACCCGGTGTTTACTATTTATGATTTTGTATTTTCGTTAATTTTTGTAATTATAATATATAATTATTATATCATTTTAATCGTGGAAGAATGTTTTATCACGTAAGTATATTGAACCTATTGCCTTGTGTATTATTATTTTAACGAAAAAAAATATGTTCTTAAACAATTTTTAGATTGCTTTAGAACATGATGTTCTGCTTCATCCCCGATACTTCGGTCCTCAGTTATTAGACACTGTAAAACAAAAGTTGTATCGTGAAGTAGAAGGCACATGTACTGGAAAGTAAGTTATCCATATTATAAGTCTGGACAATTTTATTTTTAATTTCATATTTTATTTTAAAGATATGGATTTGTAATTGCTGTAACACATATTGATAACATTGGTTGTGGATTAATTCTACCTGGACAAGGATTTGTTGTATACACAGTAAAATATAAAGCTATAGTTTTTCGACCTTTTAAAGGCGAAGTTTTGGAAGCTGTAGTTACTCAATTAAACAAAGTAGGAATGTTTGCTGAAATTGGACCACTATCTTGTTTTATATCTCATCATGTAAGTTTCACATTTTTTTAAAAAAATGAAATGTTCTATATAAACTTAAAATTTATTAGAAGGCGTATGAAAAATAAAATATCTTTCAATATTTTGAATTAAATTGCTGTCAATATTGTAAACAAATAATATTAGCTTATGAGCATTTAAAAAGCTCAAAGATTTTATTTTTTTTTTAGGAAAATATTAAATGTTGAAAAACTTATGTGTTTCTTTACTAGTAGATATAGACTAGTATAAATAAATTATACTTAACGAATAGTTTTTTTTTTTTTGATTTCTTCATATCAGAAAATCCAAAGCTAATATAAAATGGTAATATTCCATTGTGGCTTATTTTCATATTTTTTATTTGTGACTAAAAAGGAATATGTTATGTAATTTTACTCTTATTTAATTATACTCTTACTGTCTATATTTGTCTATACTATTCTTCATTTTAAATATTAGTTCTCATCTTAAAATATTATTTTTAGTACTCATTTTACTTAATTACTTTTAAAATATTCACAACAAAACCTAATTTTGATAATCTCTCTGATCCATCTGGTTTAAACTGTGCGAACATAAAAAAAAACTTCAGTATAATCAATACATTCCTCAGTTTATTCAAAATTTAAAATTAATTTTTAAATAATTCATTAAGTATTGTATGAAAAAAATAAAAATAAATAAAATACATCCCTATCTTTAAATATTTAAAATTATACATTAAAAATGTCACATAAATAATTTGTATTTTGAATTTGTTACAGTCAATACCATCAGAACTACAATTTTGTCCCAACACATCACCTCCCTGTTACAAATCAAAAGAAGAAGTAAGTATCACTCAAGATAATTTATTTAAAAATTACTATTAAAGATTTTTTGAAATTTTTCAAAATTCTATTTTTTATTAGTTTCTTACTTATATAATATAAAAAAATATAATCAACATTTTTTTAAATCATTTATTTATTTTATATAATTAATTTCTTGATTCATAATGTTAAATTGGTTTGTACACAAATGTATTATGATTCCAAATAGGTAAATTTATGTTTAATTATCAAATAAATTATATTAAAATAGCGAATGTAGTTTTACTATAAAATTTGATATTACTATTTGGTACTTATATTTGGATACCAAATGTTTAAAAACTCATTGTTCCTTCTTATTTTCTTACTTAATATTGTCATTACAAAGTAACTTTATATGTTCACAGTATAGCATTTGTTTTCATATTTACATATACATATACTTTATTTATATACATTTTGAACAAACTTCCAAAAATTGTATTTCTACTTTATCTGAAGGTTAACAATTTTTTTAAATTATTTATAATAATAAATTTACATTTTAATTTTAATTTTAACATTAAAATAAAAATGAAATAAAAGTCATACATTTTTGGTTCCCAATATTCACTTCAGTGTGAATTATGATGTGAGAACTAACACATTGCTCATAGCAACAATAAGCACAATTAGTATATTTTTATCTATTGATAATCCTCAAGGGAAATATTACAAAATACTATACATTTTTTTATGATTTTAGAACATAGCAATTCAGCCAGAAGACACTATCAGATTAAAAATTGTTGGAACACGTGTTGATGCATCTGGAATTGTATGTATTTTTTTTTTTAATATTAAACTGCTAACTGTTATGTTAACTGCTATATCTAACAATATAATAAAATACAACCAGGTACATTATTCACTTATAACTGAACTGTTTGTTGTATTAAATTATAAAACAACTTAATTAATACAACGTAAATTAAATATTTCTTTTGGGCAATATAAATAAATCTATATGCAAACACATTGATTTATTATGTAAAATATCCATTTAAGCACTGGACTAGTATATTTATTAAACATACTAGATGACATCCATATTATCCATATTGAATACAATAACACTTCTATGATAGGACATGATGTGGTTAATTCATAGTAAATACAAGTACTTCTTCTTCGGGTATACGGCCACTAGAACCATGCTGTCAAACAGGTGTCTCTCCAGCCATCTCTGTCCAATGCTCCAATTTTGATTATCCTTTCAATCTGTTGGTCCACTATTATAGTATAATAAAGTACTATATAGTTTAAAGTGTGATAATATAATAATGTTATTTCAGAATTTATATTTTTAATTTTTTGGAAGAAAAATAGAAGAAACTATAAAGATTAACAATGAATTTATAATTCTTCTTTTTTTTCTTAGCTTTTCTCCCAACTATTTGGGGTCAGGCATCTTTATCCTTAACTTCTACTTATCTTAATTTTCCACATCCCCGACACACACCCCAACATTTAACATAAGAATTTATAATTCTTGAATAATAAAATAAATTTACTACTTTTAACCTGTATAAACTTAGAAGTATTTTTCAAATATTGAAATCCTATAGAAATAAATAAATATTGAGATATTTATTGTTTATTTTACAGTTTGCTATCGGTACATTAATGGATGATTACTTGGGTTAGTACAGAAAACATTGTTTAAAATTGTTCTTATTTGACGCATGTATTTTATTTTTCAGGATTGATCCATTGAAAAAATAAGACTCATTCGGATATCAATTTCTTTTCCAACATTTATTGTAAAATTTTTATTATTATTAATTTGTTTAAATAAACTTAATTATAATTTTTTAAGCATATTTCTAGTGCGTTTGTGTGTATGTGTATATTTAAACAAAACAGAAAACCACTTAGAAAAACCACTGTGGTTGTTAAGTTCTACTTTACATCAATAGGAAGTCGCGGGGTCAAGTTATAGGTGACGCAATGGTAATCGTTCAAGGGTAGGTCTTACAAGGTGTAGGGTGCAGCAAATATTAGAGATTAGCAGGGTCGGTTGCTGAGTGCAGCAGCGACGACGTTTTCCGCGTTTCAGCATTCTATACGGTGGGTAATATTATAGGGCGCGCGCGCAAAAATTATTCACACACCGCGGTCATCCACCACAGGTGTTCCGTGACCGGGAGATATCTATCGTCGACAGCGCGTGTACGTGACGTCAACGCCGTCACCGCGCTCGTATCACAAGCCATTTTTGCCGCGCTCCCTCTGTAATCCGCGCGCATATACGTTATTGTGATTGTCGTAAGGTTCGTGTGTGTGTGTGTGTGCAATATTTATCGTTTGTTGTCTACAGTTTATTCCTCTCTCTTGCACGCATCCATAGTATTTTCACACTCTCCATTTACATAGCATTAGTGCAGTGCTGCGCCCAGCTGTGGCCGTCAACTGTCGAAGTGGTCGTACAAAGTAATCGCGATTGTAATATTACTGTCATTTTTATTAAATATTATTTTTATTATAACTGTTTTCATACTCAATATGTGTGCATTGTTTACCGTTTAAACAAAGTTAAGTTTAACTGTCTCAAACGCGAACAACACTGTCCGCGGGTTGGCTGCGAATTTTCTAATCTCTCCCTTTGAAACGTTATATTTTCTACTAAACCCTTCCACATAGGGACACCAACAATGTGTCCGGCCGTTATTACGGGTAATATCTCGCGATGGTGTACGTTATGGACGTCCGAGTGAAATGCTAACATGGTCCGATCCAGGTTTCTTGGCAAACCGCCCAGGACGCGGTGTCCGAGGACAATGGTCCAAGTCGGTGTGTCGGATTTCGTGGACAACGAGGCCAAGAACGCCCGAATGATATCTATCGCGTTCGATGTGTTCCGAACAACGTTAAAAAATGACGGAGAGGTGAGTTCTTTCTGGAACAATGGAAGTGTTTGTAGCTACTAGTTGCACGCAACCAACAATAAGAAAACAGATAGCAATATTTAGATTAGTTATCTGGTAGGAATATGTTCCTGTAGCACGCCAAATACAAGTTGTTATCCCCTCTTGAAAAAATAGAGTCACTACACATCCCTTATCATTGCTCCACCACCATCAGAACTAGAACGATTGTCGAAGATAATGCGATCGGTTTTTTTTTCTCCGTATTTAGCAACATGAGTTCCGAGAATTCAGTAACAACTGTGATGATAGAGCTGCAGCAGTCAAAAACCAGATCCATAGTGATACGACTGAAATACTATGCGATCAAAATGCCACAATGAACGATGTTTTTAGCAGACACGACCCTTTGCTGGTTAGTAAAATAGTTGGTCACAATTTGAAAATTCTTAATCGTCTTCCAAAATTATCTTTTACTTCAAAAAGAGTGCTCATACTTATTTGTTGTCTATTTTATTTTTTGAAAATATTTAATTATTTTATTTAACAAAACATTTACTGAGAAACCTATAATATTTTTTAATTTAACAATACAATTAAACATATTTAATTTTTTTATCCATATACCTAATTTAAATTTTACTCTTTATGTCTTTGTCCGGAGACTTGTCTATAGTTGTAAAAATATGCTGTTGAAAATAAAATTATTTAAATTATTTGAATGTATTCAACCATTGTAATATACTTCTTAATAATAAATAAAGTATTAATAACATATGAGTATCTGGTTTTAGTTTAGTTTTTAAGTACCTACTTAAATAATTGATATTCTTAGATATACGTAAAACTAACTTAATATAGTTATAAATATTTTATTTCATTCCTTTAAAATATCATATTTGTAGTTTATGTTGAGTCAAATTTTACTCATACTTTACATTTAGTTTTTCAGTATTTAGCATGATTTTTTTATTTTATTTAATCTATAAATATTTGTAGTATAAAATTTATTAATCTGAGATATTCCTATTAAATGTTAATTTTTTACTAATATTTTTATAAGTACTACTAAACTAAATTAACATACAAATCCAATAAATTACTTGTATTTTGTTTTTATTATGTTTCAGACACAACCTAGTATTAATAGTAAAATGGAATATTTGCAAGCTAAACAGGAAGCAAACATAAAGTATGAACTTCATAAGTCAAACAAAAGTATCAGTTTACCTTCAGTTGTATCTTGTTTAGATGACAATCTTAACTACACTTACGCAAAATCATGCAAAGGAGGTTTATACTTATTTTTAATTTTATTAGTAATTAATAATCTTAACTCTCAAATGTATTTTAGGTCCATTGAAAATGAATCAGACTAGTGGTGAAGTACAATGTGGTATTTGTGGTGTTATTCGTTTTTATAAATCAATCTCAAAGACTAAAAAATATGGAGCTTACAGTTGTGATTCTTGCAGAAAGTTTATGGCCAAATCAATTGAAAATCAAAATATTATTAATCGTTGTAATAATGAAAGAGGTAATATTTTGATTTTATGATTAGTATTTCTTTATTTAACTATATTTTTTATTTAGGAATAGGCCAATGTCGTATTCCAAATGGGCTTAAATCTCAAAATGGAATGACAAGAATTGTATCAATTGATTCTCGATGTAAAGCTTGTTGGCTTCAGATGTGTTTAAAGCGATTAAAGTTACCAGAAACAACTGTTGAAAGACTGTTAGACACATTACCTCGTGAAATGGTCCCTGTACTCATTTGGGTCTTAAAAAAACCAGATCCATGGACAATAAATATAGATAATAATCTTAAAAAAAAAATTATCAGAGATTATAAACTTCACAAAGAAATAATTAGTGCTTTACAAGGTAATAGAAATAATATATACCATGTATACATTTTAAATTAATTAAAAATTAATATAAATAACTTTTTTGTTTTAGATGAAGACAGTGATGAAAGCAATAATGATTCCTATAGTAGTGAAAATGACATAGATGTTTATTCTGATCAATTGGATTCAGATATTGAATATACCATGAAAAAAGGATGTATTACAAAAAAACAGAAGAGTGAAGAAAAATCAAATAATAAAATAATTAAAGGAAAAAAAACAAAAAAATTGGATTTATCTAAGGATGTACAGCAAAATGATATTAAGCGAGTTGTATCTCTACGATCCACAAATGTTAATATGTCCAATTTATTCGAAACTAAAGGTAAATAATTTATTTTAATTGTTTTTTTATTAATCTTAACATAATATAAATTGTTTTGTATTTCAATGAAGAATTAAAATCTGTTAACTCAAAAGGCCCCAGAATTAAACACGTATGTCGCAGCGCTAAGTCTGTTTTGGGAAAAACACCTGCAACTTTTGGAAATGTTGATGATAAGACTGAGGATCTTGATGATATTCTAAGTAAGCTTTTTTTGACTATTTTTTTTTTCCAATTGAATTATTTATATTATAAATAAATCTTCTTTTTGGTATTCAACCCTTAAAATTGGTTTTGCCATTGGATATTCGTTTTCCACTCTTCTCTGTTCCCAGCTAGCCTTTTCAGTTTGGTATAACTTGTTAGTTCAGTCTCAGAGGTCATTTACTTGACAAATAAAGTTCTCGGACACAGTGGCGTATATAGGAATTAATTTCGGGGGGGGGGTATGAAAAAATATATACTAAATGAAGGTTATAAATTAACTTATTTTTAATAACTATGAAAATTAGAATACATAAATTTAATTACAAAACAAAGTCTAATTTTCGAGGTAGGTTTGCAAAATTATTTATCACTTCTTCAGTGTTTATTGAAATACTTCGATGAATTGACATGAGAGATAATCCTGTTAGTCGATTTTCGCTTGTACTATTTCTCAAGCACGACATCAATCTTTTCAATATCGAAAACGATCTTTCTAATGACGCTGTTGAGACTGGTAAAGTTACTAATATTGACATTAAGCACCATATATTTGGAAAAAAAATCAACGGATAGTTTATTCAAAGTATCAATAGCAGATTTGGATTTCTGACAAACCACGGAACATTTGCAATTATTCTGAGGACTTTGTTTTGGATAATTTGCATTTTTTTGATGTGCGAGGATGCACAATTACCCCATACCGGGCAAGCGTAGGTAAGAATTGGGCGTATAATTTGCTTAAAAATTAGGAGAGAGCATTTTTTTCCCATACTAGACAGTTTGGTTTTAATGAATACATAGATTAAAGAAATGCACACGTGGGTCGTACTAACCATACATTTTGGGGAAGTTGAACCCCCCCCCCCTTTATACGCCACTGATCGGACTTCCTCAGTTCCTTTTACCTTTAAATATACCTTATATTATTCCATGGGTTAGTTCATTTTCGTGTCTCAATATTTATTGCAAACCCATTATGTTCAATCTTTTTGTTCTGATGGCTTTGAGTATTTCTCTTTGTTCATCTATTTCACTGAGTATGTTTTCCTTGGTATGGTGTTGTATCTAACTCACTCTCAGCATCCATCTCCAACACCACATTTCAAAGCTTTCGACTGTTCGTTGTTATGCCTTATTTAATATTCATGTTTCACAACCATAGAGTGCCACACTCTATACATATACTTTCATGAAACGTTTTCTCATCTTAATACTCATGTTATTGGAACATAACAATTTTTTCTTTTTCCTAAATGCTGACTTTGCCTGTGCGATTCTGGATCTTATTTCTATGACGCATATTCCATCTTGGTTGATTATACTACCTAGGTATTTATAATGTTCTACTTGTTTAAGCAGCTTGTTCCCTGTTTGAATATTTATCTTATGGATTCATTCTTCTTTTTGGCACATGATAAGTTTAGTTTTTTGCCAGTTGATAATCAAATGATATTTTTGAAAGCAACTCATAATTTCTTTCAGTGCTTTTTTCAAATCATGGTCATTATTTGTTAGTAGTGTAATTGTAATTGTCAGCGAATCTTAAGAAGAATATTATTTTTGCGCCCAACTATATGCCTATAGGTTAGGTTAGATTAGGTTCCCAATATTATTTCTGTGCAGTATTTCTCTTATTTCCTTAATAGTCTGTTCGATATAGATATTAAATAGATTTGGCGAGAGTGGACAATCTTATCTTACACCCTTCCTAATTACCACATATCGTAGCTAATTAGTCTTTGTATAAATTATATATTATCCTTATATCTCTATAGTCAGCTCCAATTCTTTTTAAAGTATAAAATAGTTATTTTCATGGTACATTATCAAAAGCCTTTTCCAAATCTATAAACGCTATAAATGTGTCTTTATTAAATTCTATTTGTTTTTCTATTAATATTTTTATTTTATTTTTTTAATTTTTTAATTTTTTTTTTTTGCTTCTATAGTACCTTTGTTCCTTCTGAACCCGAATTGATAATCGCATAACTTTTTTTCTACTATGTTCTCAATTTAAGTGCATACTATTTTTATTAGGATTTTGGCTGCATGTGCCATTAAACTTATTGTTCTGAATTCCTTACATTTATGAGCCATTGCCTTTTTAGGTATAAGTATTATAATGCTCTCCTTGAAATCTTTGAGGATCTCTCCCGTAATGTATATATTATTCACTAATTTAAATACCTCATTCTGTACTCACATTTTAGATTAGTGCCATTGCTATGTCGTTTATACCTGCTGCTTTACATGTTTTCATTAGCTTCAAAGTTTTATTGAACTCGTCTCTTAAGATGACTCCCCCCTGCATATCTGGGTTATTATTATTATTTTTGGCTATTTCACTTGGTAAAAAATTTCTTAATTATGTTAAATTCTTGATCCATCCTATTATTTCTATGAAATTGTTCCATTTCTTGGCACTTTTCTTTTAATCATACCTCTCTTGCAAATTTTGTTTCTCTATTATTTTTATTCTTTAGCTCTTTATATCTCTGTATTCCATGATTATCTTTGGTGTTTTTATACTTGGTCATATGACTGTACTCTGCAGTATGCCATTTCGATGATATAGAACTGTTTATTCACTATTATTTTATAAATTATCGAATCCACTTCTACTAACCAAGATACCTTTCTTGACAATAGTTGTCCTAAAGATGATCTTTTAGTGAGGGTGTTTATTGGTCTGAATTTTGATGTATGAGATCATCAATTAATTCTTCTGCAATATATTCGCTGTTGACATTATAAATTCAAATACCTTTGGTTTTATTGTTGTCTGAGTCACAACATTTAGATTACTTTGTAGAATTGCTGTTCTTGTATTTAAATCCTCCGATTTTATATAAATGTCTCCTGTTCTTTTAATGGTATTTGTTATCAATATCTTGGGTGTTGGATTTCTTTTTAGTACCTGTGTATAGGCATGTTTCTTCATCTCTATTGAAGTTTTGCTCTCAGTGTAAATTGCTCTTTTTTGCCATCAGTGTTTGACCTTTTTCTCTCTCGTAGTCTAGACGATATTGGTCAAGGTTTTTCTTATTATTATTATTATTACTATAATATAATAATAACATATGAAATTATTTATTGATCAAAAAATTTTCTTATTTATATTATTATTATAATGTAATGATTATATATAAAATTAATATTATTATGAGCTGATCAAAACCACCCTAATCCATGCACATTATTATCAATTCAATTTCGGTTGATGCTCTTATCATTTTACTATATTATCTATATTACTGTATTATGTACAAAAAAATAATTATTATTATTGTGTTACTGTTTAGTTCTATTTTATATAGTTATTAACTCTATTGTATAATATGAATAAAAAAACAAAACAAAATAGCGAAAACTGTTGCCATAAATGTAACAAAAATAAATATTAGCTAACTCTTTCATAAAAATAGAATTACTATTAATTTGATTATTTGATTTATTATTTAATATCAAAATTTGATTTACTTATGAACTCAGGTAAATGCATTAAATATATTTAGAAAAAGTATTATTTATCTAGGCATTTGAATAATTAGTACATATTTTTCAGAACATTGACTTTCAAGCCCAAGTAGTAATTGAAATGTGTTTTTACATTGTACATTTTTTTCATGAACCCCTCATATAAACTAATATTTAGTAGTAGATATCAATATTTTCATGAAGAAATAAACATAAAACGAGTAAATTTCAAAGTACCTATCTAAATCTTGTTATTTTTGTCATTAGAATTAATTAGATAAAAAATGATAGTGTAACTTGTATCCACTTACAACAAATCAAAGAACTGGTTCATCACTAGTGCCACCACCATTGTATAATACAGATATATATTATATACAGCATTTTATAATAATATATTATAATGTCTATAATATTATTTATTATTCATATAATCTGTGGTTATATCACACAACAATAACAATTATTTTTTGTACATAATAGAGATGTGTCGTTCATGAACGAACTAGTTCAATTGAACTATTTACCCAAGTGACCGGTTTCGTACTAGTTCACTTTTGATGAACAACTCGTTCACCTTTTACTTTGTATGAGCTAGTACCTTAATCTTTCATCAACGATTCGTCAATACGGAGTAATAATTATTGAACTAGTTCGTTTATGAATAATTCTTTGATTGGTAGTTCAGAACTATGATGTCCTTATTTATCAAGTTGATTTTTAATCATATAGGATTACTGTATCGGAAAATATTTGAATATTTTATTTCTTGTTGTAAATATTCATCATATAAATAAGTATGCCTGTATTATATGAAAATAGTTAGTAGCATCAATTTAAATTCATTGAAGTTTGTTAATTTCCTATAAACTAAATAGTTCATAGAAAATTATTATATTATCAAAGTAATGTAATTTTAAACTGTGCTTTAATTTATAATATAGTTAAGTATATGTGTTTATATTTAGTGTTACCAGTGGATATTAATTCATTACAGTGTATTAAAACTGATGGAAATAATCCAGAAAATAAATCAAGGTATAGTGGAAAATATTACAAATATATTTATATGAAATTATTATTTAGTATTTAATATATTATTGTTTTAATTTTAGTGTTACCAATACTATGGACTTATCTAGTACTATAAAATATTCAAAAATATCAATACCCATTATTAAAGAACAAGATTTTCACCTTTCTTTTCAACCAAATGTAAATAATAATTATTATTAAACATTACATTTCCTAATAAAAGATATATTATATTGATAACATATGTTTAGAGAACTCTCCAAGATCTTATGTTGCAAGATCACCTAAATGCAAACATTGAAAATTCTGAAGATGACATTACTGTTGATTTGAATTTTCGAGAAAGTTATGACCCAGATAGGATTGCAGAAAATGGATTTGCTATTGTGGGAACAGAAACAATGTCAGTACCTCGACAAGCAGTTTGTTATTTATGTGGAAGTGCTGGAATGGAAAAAGTAAGTAATTTATAGTATTAATTTAATAAATATTTAAAAGTTATTATTATATTAATCATAATGATATATATTGCAGTTAATCCATTGTGTTTCTTGTTGTGAACCTTATCATAAGTTTTGTGTCGATGGTGTTGGTATTGGAATTTCATCTCACGAAAGTGAATGGTCAAAAATTAGTTGGACGTGTCCTAAATGTAAGGTAAAAATATAATTGCAGTCTAAAGGAATAATGGAAATTCAAAGGGAATTAAATTTGTATTCAATTTTATAAATTATTATTTAAATAATGTTAATATTGAATTTATTTATTTTTATTTTATTAAATATTAATGTATTTTTATTTGTTGTTAAATATAAAAAACATCAAATCTATAAAATTAACTAAATTCTAAATGTTTTTTTTTTCTTCAGATTTGTAAAGGATGTCAAAGTAGAGGTAAAACAAGACCAAAATTAACTTGTCAAAGGTGTAAGGATTCCTATCATGATCATTGTCTTGTTGATAAAATTGTATATGATCGAAACAGGCCATGGGTATTATGATTGAATTCATATGTTGTGCAACTGAACTTGACTAATTATTTTTTGTAGGCTTGTCCACCTTGTAGAAAATGCAAAAGTTGCCATGTTCCTCGAGTCGATTACTTTGTTGGTAATTTAGCTTTATGCTCAGTATGTTTTCAATTAAGACAACGTGGTAATTTCTGTCCTTTATGTCAAAAATGTTATGAACCTGATGATTTTGAAACAAAAGTAAATAAAAATATTGTTTTTCTTATAAGATAATTATAATTAGATTATATTGTAGATGATGGAATGTGCTACTTGTAAACATTGGGTTCATGCAAAATGTGAAGGATTATCAAATGAAAAATATGAAGTCTTGAGTACATTACCTGACATTGTAGAGTATGTTTGCAAGTAAGTCTAATTATATTGTTGCACATAATTTCTAATTATAAAAGATTTACCCTCTGAAAATGTAATGGATTTAAAAATCCATATACCCAACCAATTTTTATAAAATATAATTTAAATTATGTGTTTTAAAAAATATTTTTATTTTTAGGATTTGTATTACAGATAGTACAACCCCGTGGCGTATATATGTTGATGAAGCATTAAAAAGTAGTTTTATGACTGTTCTAATAATTCTTGGAAAAAATAAAAAAATATGTGATCTCATCAAATGGAGTCCTCAAAAACAATCACCAGGTTGTGTTTGTAAAAAATTGATCACTCCAAAATTTCCATCTCTTGATGGACCTAATATTGTTACACCAAAAGCAATTGATGAAATTCCTAAGCAATGTGTTTGTCATGGATTGGAAGGATGGTCTAAAGGTACTCCGACTCTAGTTACAATAAAACAAAAAGTAAATAACAATGAATATGAGTCCCTTTGTCAATTTAATGATGATATGTTAAGTACTATTAATAAGTTCAATGTGCCTGAACTTCGAGAAGAATATAAAAAAATTGTTTTTGAAGTTTTTCCCTGGTTTAATTCTAAGTTTGAGAAGAATTCACCCCATAAAAGTTCCTATTCATCAACATCATTACCAATTATAAGTCCACCTAAGTTTATTCCAAAATTATCTTTTAATTTACTCAATTCTGATATTAAAGCTTTACAAGATATAATGGGTAATGATGAAAATAATTATTATTTGACCCCAAAAATTGATGATACAAGAGTCTGCCAGTTTTGCAAAAAAATAGGTGAAGGTATGCCAATGCGAGAAGGAAGACTTCTTTATTGTGGTGATAATATGTGGGCTCATGCCAATTGTGCTTTATGGTCTTCTGAAGTTTTTGAAGAGATCGATGGGTCGTTACAAAATGTTCAGCTCGCTCTTTCTAGAAGTAAAGTAGTAAGATGTGTTGTTTGCAATGAAAAAGGTGCAAGTGTTGGATGTTGTTATCGAAATTGTGTTAAAACTTACCATTTCCAATGTGCTAGAAAAGTATTTTGTTTATTTAATGAAAATAAAACTGTATATTGTAACAATCATGCATCTGACACACGTTTTAGTGTTAAAGATTTTACATTGGAAAGACTGATTTACATAGAACAAGAAGACATTAAACAAAAACGTACGGAAAGTTCTGATATTCACATTTTAATTGGTTCATTATATATCAATTGTATTGGAAATTTGCACCCTATTCTATCTGACAGTGTTGAATCCATTTTGCCTATTAATTTTCAAGCTAAAAGATATTATTGGTCAACTAAAGAACCATGGAAACTGATACAATACAATTGGACTACTAAGATAGAAAATTATGTTGAAAAGTTAAAATTTGATGAGCTTAACTATACTATTGATCATGATAAACAAGAAAATGAAATTGATGTTATTCAGGCTGAAAATGTAGGAATTAATTTGTTTACATCTATTCAAGTAGATAATTTACAAAAATGTTATGAAGCTTTAAAAAGACCATGTCCCATTGATGATAATTTTCAATCTAAACGTTGTAAAATGGATAATATTGATTGTTTTGCTTATCAAAACTATGATACAGATTCTGAATTTGAATCTACTATAGATGAAACTTCTAGAATGGAATTATTTTCCAATAGTTTTGGACAAAAGCCAAAAGCTATTCCACAATTAGATGGATTATATGATACAAGTGACAATGAATCAGAATTTGAGTATTATCAACTAGACAATTTAACAGATGTGATTGATGACTGTACTAACGATCAACCTGTAAAATGTAATCGATGTCATCGGACATATAGAACTAGTTTAAGTTATGAAAGACATTTAGCTAGTTGCAATTTTGATTATGATATTGGCAGTGATAGTGAATCCAGTGATGATGATAAATCTGAAAAAAAAGTTGATGAACATTGTTTGTTATTTAAAGAAGAACATGCTGTAAGAGTAGAACTTTTAAAAGAAGATCATATTATCCCTCAACAAAATTACACCCCTGTTGCGCCAATGCAGTCTGCACAACAGCAGCAACAACCACCACCTACTGTGATACTTCAGCCAATTCAAACTTCATTTGTACAACCTTCTATACCTGATGTTCATTATATAACAATAAATAGTACTCCAGCTCAATCAGTAATGCCATGTTTTCAGTATCAAACTACACCACCAACTGTGTTAGTACAGCCATCAGTTGTTGATCCTACTGCTATGGTACTAAACAACCATTCAGTTAATATGTATGTATCTCAAAGTAATAACTTAATATTTAGTTCTCAACCTATGATAGTTGGTTTGGATCAATATACTACCATGTCTTCAAATTATACTTTTTCTCAATCGCCTCAAATATACCAGCCTTCAAAATCTGTGGAGCCTATTTCAAATCAGTACTATATCATTAATGCAGAGCCAACAGTTCCAAATGAATGGCCATATAATATTACATCTGAAGTAAAAACTGAACGTAAAATGGTATATACACAACCAAAAGTCTATACAAATCGTAAGTTAAAATTAACTGAGTGCTATGACACCAAAGAAAATATACCTAATAGCTTAGTACAATCTGTAGAAAATCAAGCTTATGGAGTTATGAATATCATAAGAAATGTAAATCCTGAACCATGGAAGAGACAAACTATAAAAACATATCTTCCTAAAAAAATTCAAGAACAGAAAGTTTCACCTAAAAGAGCTGAAGAAAAAAAAATACTTCCAAAAAGTGTTGAACCTCATTCACCTAAATTATTAACTTCGATAAATATGGTTATA
The DNA here is from genome assembly GCF_003268045.1 of Sipha flava. NCBI lineage: Eukaryota > Metazoa > Arthropoda > Insecta > Hemiptera > Aphididae > Sipha > Sipha flava. The sequence goes on from NW_020271739.1 coordinate 35,870, forward strand.
CCTTCAACACCTGTTAAAAATACAATTATGTCTACCAAAATATACAAAGAAAATATAGAATCATCTCCAAAGAAATTTCAATACTCATCACCACCAAACATTTTGCCGTCTACTATAAAATCAGAAAATACTATTTTTTCACCTTCAAAACTTGATCATAAAACTTCTAATTCTTCCATAAAAACATTAAAAGTATCACCTTCACAAAAAATAACAGAAAATATTAGTTCTACATTAAAAATAGAAGATAACAGTTTTTTACCTACGAAATTGCAAAATACTCAATCTTATAGCTTAAAAAACTTTGATAATCCACCACTGCCTCAATTATTTGCTAATAAATATATTTCTTTAAATAAAGAAAACCCAATACCAATACTGGAATCGGAAAGCCCATTCACTCATAAGTTAAATAAAGAAAACCCAACACCAATACTGGAATTGGAAAGCCCATACACTCAAAATTTGAATAAACCATTATCAACTAAACTAAATGAAGAAGTCCCGCCTTCTGTAGAAACTTATTCATCCACATCAGTTACAGACATAAAATCATTACCAAAATTAAAAAACCAACCAATCACTGTAGAAAAATCATTAATTAAAGATGTAGAAAATTTACCACTTGGATTATTTGAAAAAGATAAACTGTCTACCAATGGAAATTCTCACTCTAATAATTCTGAATTTCTTTCATCAAATAATCTTAGATACAAAGATATAAGTGAAAAAGTATTTTCAAATGAGAAATTGGCATCTATTCAAGAAAAATCTCAAATTCAAACACATATAGGGTACCAGTGGTCATCAGCTGCTGCAGAACGGGAACGTATAGTACCTCATCTCATGTTTGAAATGAGTTCTGCTGATGGTGTATTTTGTAAAGATCACTCACTGGTTGAAATTTGGTCTAAACTTTTCGAAGCTGTTCAAATATCAAGAAATGAACGAAAAATGCCCCAGCTATCTTCAAGTAATCCATACACAAGTGATATAACAGCAGCAATTCGTTCTCTTGGCCTGAGCAATAATTTTTTGAAGTACCTTTTGGAGCAGCTTTCAGGTGCTAAAGAATTTGTTAAATATAAAGCAATATATCATAAAGGTGTTGACGTTGTTGGCTCAACTACAGAAAATCCTTCAGGGTGTGCACGCACAGGAATAGTTGTTAGAAAAAACAAATATGACATGTTTAGCTGGTTAGCTTCTAGGCATAGAAAACCTCCCAAATTATTAGCAAATAATGAAGACTTTGGTGGTCGTCGTGCTAATTCTTTACCTAATGAAATGAAGTATAGGAATATGAATAAAGCGTTAACCAGTACAGTTGGTGTCTGCCGATCTGATATACACGGCCGCGGACTGTTCTGTTTGAGAGATATTGAACAAGGCGAATATGTTATTGAGTACACTGGTGAAGTGAGTATAAATATTTCTTTTTTAAGTATAACAGATATGCAATTTTGTCAAAACTTTTAGGTTATTCGTTCGGAAGTGAGTGATGTGCGTGAGAGGCTTTATAACAAAAAAGGAATAGATTGTTATATGTTCAGGATTGATCAGGATATTGTTGTAGATGCCACAATGAATGGAAATTCTTCTAGATTTATTAATCACTCATGTGAGGTAAATATATCATTAGTTCTAATTATATTTGTTACTTTTAGATGAACATTTATTATGATTTATGATCTTACGAAATATTTTTGCTAAACAGCCCAACTGTCATTCTAAAATTGAAACAATCCATGGTAAAAAACATATAATGATTTTGGCCAAAAGAAAATTATTCCAAGGCGAAGAACTCACATATGACTACAAATTCCCATTAGAAGATGATAAAATATCATGCCACTGTCTTTCGAGGAAATGTCGTAAATATCTTAATTAATTAAATTTGTTATTATTTTTTACTTTCTTTTCATGCTTACACCTTTATTTATAATCTGATTTTTTTTAAGCATGATGTAGATCTAATTAAGTAGATTATTAAATTAACTATTTTTATTATTATTATTATTATTGTATACTTGTATTTATTTATCTTTGCCATTTAATGGAAATTAATAAATATTTCTTTACCATTGATGAATTTTAATATTTTTTTTTTTGTTTATTATGTATAACTGTATATCATTCAATTAAATTTCTATATCACATATTTATTTTTATTGTAGATCTAAAATGAAAATTTGAAAATGTAATTGGTTCATCAATAATATAAATTAATATAATAATACACTATATTAAATAACATTAACTTAAGATCACTTGATATTTACAGCTATTGTTGAAATAAAGAACTAATTATTATATGATTTGTAAGCATGTTTAATATGTATTTTCTTATAATTTAATGTTGTACTATTGATTATATCATTTTATGTTACATATGTAAAACTTGTTATTTTAATATTCTACCTCATAAGTTTATTTTTATACAAAATTGTCAACTAATTTAAGGTTTATTAATTTTTTGTCTTAACTATCACTTTTATGATATAATGTGATAACAAAACATAACAATAAAATATGTATAACATTGATAATGCATTAAAACTGTTTTTTTCAAAAAGAGAAGCCACAAATCTAAAATTCTATAAAAGTGCAATTTTTAATGACAATAAAAGAGTATGAACTATTTATACATATATTTTGTATTTATATCAAAGGCTTGACATTTGATATTATATTAATATTCTAAAATTTTTTAATAAAACTATATGTAAAGGGCTTATGATGAGTTGATAGCTTTACATAATGCACTAAATTAATTAAATTACATTCAGAAAATTATGTACAATTTTAGAAAACTCATAAAATTAGCCAGGATCATATTGAAACATTGTTTATTGCTTTTCATTGTAACATGTGTTGTGATTCAACTTGTCAATATTAAGCTGCTTACAATTAATTGTATTTAGATTTTCACAATATGTTGTTTTACATGTAAAAATTATATAATGACTTAAATTATACTTATATATATATATATATATATATATATATATATATATATATATTATACTTCATGATTATATACAGGGACGGACGCAGAAAAAATTTCCGGGGGGTTTTGAAAAAATAAAAATAATTACCGTCGGGCCCGTATTTAAAAATTTGGCACCCCCGGGGTTATACAGATAAAATTCGTACAAATAAGGATTATAATAGTTAAATTTACGTAATAACATTTTTTATATTTTTCATTTGGCCTGACCTAATAAAAGTGTCTAGTTTCGCTAATGAAAATCGGGAGTCATAACAAGCAAAATGAAGCTGAAAGCCAATAAACAGACATTTGTGCTTCGGCTGATGTTACGGCGTGGTTTCCCCCACTCCTATAATTTGATAATTTCTATATGAGACAACCATAATATCGTATTATAGTGATTTGATATGATATATTGATAACAGCCCATAGAGTAACTCTATGTAACAGCCTATCATTATGATAGTGGTGAATAAATTACGCGCATGCACGGAATGTTAATGGTGCATTCCTGTGTTAAGACGCTCCTCTAGAGGTACGTTTATATCACGTCCAAACTGTCTGTACGCTATCAACACCTGTCGGTCTATGATCTGATCAGTTTTCTTTCAGGAAACTTTATCGTTATTGTTGTCCGTGGTTCATTTAACTAAAGTACGTTTAGAGATACAACTACCTTGACGTCACCACTTTTATCAATACCTTTACTTTCAAATTTGTCGCCACTTGGGTTGCTTCTGCCAAAGTTAAAGTAGAAACTTAATAGTATACTCCGAAATGTTTGAATCAAAAATCTAGTTTTCCCCCTTGGTATAATAATGAGCTTAAAACATTAATCTTGAAGAAAAAACGTATTCATAAAGAGTTCACAGTTACGAATGATCTCTTTAAGTATAATGAATTTCCCTGTGTTCGTGTTTTATGCAAAAGAGAATCCAAAAATTGTCGTACCCAATATCTACATAAAATTCAGTCAGATCTCACGTCGGATCCCAAATCTTTCTGGTGTTATATCAAAAGTTCTTATTTGTTTGTCTTCTTTGTTTCTATAATGGTATATTAAAATCCGTGGAATCGTGTAAACAAACTGATGTCATACACCGATTTCAGTAAAGCATTCGATTCTGTAAATCACTCTCTACTATTAACGAAGCTGCGGTTGCACGGTATTTCTGATCCTTTGTTATCCTGGTTCAATAGTTATCTATCAGATAGAATCCAAAAAGTTAGGATTAATGGTTTTTGTCACATCCCTTTCCTGCTCTTTCTGGCGTTCCTCGAGGTGGACATGTCTCTTCCTTAGTGTTTGCCATCTTTATTTTGGATACTGGTTCTTGTTTTAAATATTGTGGTCACTTACTTTTCGCTAATGTTTCGAAGACTGTTATCTTATTCAAAAATATCTTAATAATATGTTAAGTGTATTGATAACGGTCTGAAATTAAATACTTTCAAATGTCTAAAAATGTCCTATACCCGATCTCGCAACAAAATAAATCATGACTATCATATACTTGATGATAAATTGGTTGAAGTAAATACCATTCAGGATCTCGGAGTTATTTTTCAATCGAACCTTTCATTTTCGTCTCATATTGATAAATCGTGCACCAAAGCTTTAAAGTGCCTTGGCTTTTTAATCAGATGCACTAAAGAATTTAATGATGAACATTGTCTTAAAACCTTGTATGTGTTACTAGTCAGACCTCTCTTAGAGTATTGTTCAGTTTTATGGAACCCCACGCAAATTGGATATATTGAATCACTGGATAGGGTGCAAAAACGTTTCTTGCGGCTCATTGGCTATAAGAAACGACCAGTGTTGGGGAATAACTTAACTTAAGTTACTAGTTACTGTAACGAAATTACTTTTTAAGTAATTTGATGGTAATTTAATTACATTTTATTGTAAGTAATTCAAATATAATTTAAATTACTTATTTGTAGTAATTATTACTAAATTACTCGTTAATTTTTTTTTGTTTAATATATGTTAAGAACAATAAAAGTTTAAAGGTATATCTGTAATGGAAAAATAAAGAGCCACTGACACCCTTCAAAGTGAAATAGAATATTTCAAACCTGTTAATGATAATACTTTAGAGCAAAATCAAGTTGAGGAAGTCAATGATAACATTATTTTTGATGAAGATATAAAACATGAGCATTCTAACACTGAACTTAAACGTTTTTTATTTACTCCTTTTAATGGTGATTTACACCGCAGGGGTACCCATATGGGTAATGGGTGTGACAATCCCGTGGACTCCAGTTATGGGGACGGGTAGCCTGAAGGATATCAAATGTCGTCTCAGATAAGTACAGTAGAACCCCTCTAATCCGCCCTCGGTTGGTCCGCCACTCCGGTTAATCCGACCATAGTACTATTGATATTAATACTTTAAAAATACATTTGGATTTTCCAATTTATAGTTGATTTATAAAATTAATTGCCAGTTTAATATTTCCCTTAACGCATATCCACTTTAGTAGTTTAGTACTCCTTTTGTTACGACTGTGTTCTGTGTTTATAACGTGTATTATATTTTATTATATTATTAAATTACGTACGTATATAATATACATACATATTTGTTTTGCATTGTGTACAGTTGTGTGTATTTTCAACATGTCAGGTATGAAACGTAAACACGTTACTCTTTCACTAAATGAAAAATTAGCAGTGCTACAAAGACTGGACAAAGGGGAATCACTTCAAAAAATTGCCAAAGAACTCAATGTAGGCGTTCCGACGATAAAAGATTGGAGAAAAAATCGGAAAGACATTGAATCATATACAGTGACTATAGATGGTGAAAACGCTCTTAAAAAACGCAAAACATTGAAAAAACCTAAACTTGAACTGCTTGACAATGCATTGTGGATGTGGTTTTGCCAACAAAGAAGAAAAGGAACTCCAATATCTGGGCCCATAATAAAAGAAAAGGCAATAGCTTTGCACAAAAAACTAGAAGCCGAAAGTGAGTTCGCCGCTAGTGAAGGCTGGATTGATCGCTGGAAAACCTGTCATGGCGTCCGGTTTGTTTCAATTTCTGGTGAAAAACTATCCGCTGATGCTGAGGCAGCCAAGAATTTTTCTGTGAAATTTCAAGAAATTGTCGAAGAATATGAACTGTTACCTTGCCAAGTCTTTAATATAGATGAGACAGGCCTAAACTATAAAATGCTGCCAAACAAAACGCTCGCTTCATCAAATGATACCGTTGCAGGAACGAAACTTATAAAAGATAGGCTAACCATTGCTCCTTGCAGCAACGCTGACGGTACACACAAGCTTCCTTTGTTCGTTATTGGTAAATCTAAGAAGCCAAGGGCATTCAAAAACATAAATTTATCTTCCTTGCCGGTTTATTATCGCAGTCAAAAATCTGCTTGGATGGATTCCAATCTTTTCAAATCTTGGTTTATCGATGAGTTCATTCCATCTGTTGAAAAATACTTGAAACAAAAAAATCTCCCTGTTCGTGCTCTATTTCTATTGGATAATGCACCATCACATCCATCTGAGGAGGAATTAGTGAAAGAGGACATAAAAGCTATCTTCCTTCCTCCAAATGTCACATCACTTATTCAACCAATGGATCAAGGAGTTATAAAATGATTAAAGAGGCGGTATCGCAGAAAGTACATCAGTTCAATTTTAGAAAAGTCCGAAGAAGGTTTTAACATATTTGAATCAATGAAATCCCTTAATATCAAAGATGCTATCTATACGATTGCTGATTCGTGGGAGGAACTAAAACCTGACACTATGCAAAAATCTTGGCGTAAGCTTTGGCCGGAAGTTATGATTGAAAGTGACCAGATCGAAGATGAACAAAACAACGACACGCAAGAAATAATAAAAGATCTACAAAGTGTACAACCGAATTTCCCTGCCAGTGAAGTTGAGGAATGGATTGTCCAATGTGACAAAAACTGTGAAACAAGTGAAAATCTTAATGACGATCAGATTATTACCGCCGTTTTGGAAAATAACGGTGAAGAAACTGTGAACGAGGACTCGGACGGTGATGCTGACGAACCCCCTACCCAGATTTCACACACCGATGCCAAGAATGCTTTTGATATTGCCCTTCAGTACATAGAGCAGAGCTCAACCTCAACACCTATGGACATTTTGTGGATCAAGAAATGGAGAAATATTGCAGCTAAGTCTAGAATTACATTCTCTAAACAAAAATCTATAACTGACTTTTTTTCTAAGTAATTTATATTAAAATAATACATTTATACAATAGTACATTTATATGTGTAATTATTTCTGAATACAAATAAATTTAATATTCAATTCTAAATAAAAATTGTCTGTATATTCTGATAATCCGACCTTTTTCGCGTTCCGACCATATCTCCAGTCCCAAAGGTGACGGATTAGAGGGGTTCTACTGTAGGTAACTACTAAGATCGTGATACTGAAGCCCGTCCCCCCTTCCTTCCCCACACATAGTGGAGGACCCTCCTTAACGGGGGTTGCCGTAGGGTCAACAACCCCACGTGTAAAAAAAAATTTGATAAAAAACAGCTAACCATGCCTCGGATGAATAATGGATTAACGGATTTAATTATCGGAACTTGGAATGTGCGATATCTCTACAGGACCGGCGCCTTAACAACAGTCTTATCGGACCTTGACCGATATAGACTGGCGATTACAGTTATTCAAGAAGTAAGGTTGACTGGCACAGGAGGAACTAAACATGAAAGAGGAGTTGGTTTCATAGTAAATGATCAAATACTACAAAATGTTAAGAGATTTAAAGCTAACAATGATAGAATTTGCTACCTAGAAATGCAATGTAAATGGTTTAAAATAATACTAATTAACTGCTATGGGCCTACAAAAGATAAAGACGAAGACCAAAAAAGTGAATTTTATGAAAATATAGAAAGAATATATTGTACACTACCAAATAACCACATAAAAATAATGATCGGAGACTTTAACGCAAAAATTGGAAAGGAACCAACTCTCAAACGGATCATTGGAAAAGAAAGTTTACACGATACGTCTAACAACAATGGGGAAAGGTTAATAAACTTAGCTTTAGCATTAAATATGATAATCAGTAGCACCTGCTTCTCTCGCCAAAACATACATAAAGAAACTTGGGTATCCCCTAACGGAATGGTTAAAAACCAAATTGACCATGTACTGATTGACGCAAAAAGGAGAAGATACATAACGGATGTAAGAAGTCACAGGGGAGTAAGCGGTAATTTGGACCATTTTTTAGTGAAGATCAAAATCAAAATAAGATTAGCAGTTAGAAAGAGGAAAGAAAAATTGTTTAAAAAGCAGTTTAATATAAAAGAAATAAAAAACCCAGAAATAGCCAAGAACTTCAGAGAAAATATTGCACAAAACATACAACGACAAAAGGAAACAACGGAAGATAATGCTGACACTCAATAGAAGAACTTAGGACAAACTATAAAAACACCGCAAAGAAAATACTGGGTTTCAAACAAAAAGAAAAGAAAAGGAATAAATGGTTTGATGATGACTGCAAGAAGGCTTTAGAAGAACGAGATAGGGTTTACTTCATAATGTTAAGAGATCCAAACGAAGAAAATAAAATACAATTGGCTAATATGCAACGAGAAGCAGAAAAGACCCTGAGAATAATTAAAAGACAATGAGAAAGACACAAAATTGAATGAATTGAAAGCAATTACAGGAGTAACCCAAAAATTTTCTACGGAGAAGCAAACGAGCTAGGTCGGTTTCAAACAGAGGACAACTATAATAAAAAATGATGATGGAACATTAATAACAAACCCAAACGAAGTGGTCAACAAATTCAAAAGCACCTTTACAGAATTACTAAACAAGAAGAACATGACAACAGTAATACCAGAACCAGATATAATAAAACAAGATCTGATCGAACCAACAGATGACGAGACAGAGTGGGCCATACAAATGCTCAAAAACGGAAAATCTCCAGGAGAGAATGTTATAGTCCCAGAGCTTCTTAAAAAAGATGGTCAAGCTTTAACACAACAGATAGTAAATATAATTCGGAAAATATGGAAAGAAGAAACATTGCCGGTACAATGGAATACTTCTATTTTATGCCCAATATACAAAAAGGGAGATGCGTTGGACTGCACGAATTATAGGAGAATATCTTTACTCTGCACAGCATATAAGATATTGTCCAATGTATTATTAAACAGGCTAATACCCTATGCAAAAGATATAGTAGGAGAGTACCAAGCCGGATTCACAAAAGGAAAATCTACATTAGACCAAATTCATATAGCAAAACAGCTAATGGAAAAAAGCTACGAATTCAATCAAGACTTATTTATCCTTTTCATTGACTACAAACAAACTTATGACTCAATCACCAGAGAATCCTTGTGGGCTGTGATGCTGAAATTTGGAATCCCGGAGAAAATGGTAAAACTTATACAAATCTGCACTACAAATTCAAAATGTAGAATCAGATACAATTAGCAAATTTTGGAAGAATACAGCGTAGAAAATGGTTTAAGACAAGGTGATGCACTTTCTCCTATGCTATTTAATATAGCCTTAGAATATGTGGTAAGAGCTGTTATAGAATCCAACACAGGGGTTAAAATCCAGGAAAACACCGAAGTAACGATAATGGCATATGCAGATGATATTATGATAGTAGCTAAATCGGAAGCAAACCTGAAAACGTCAACAGCAGACCTAATAGAAAAAAGTAAAGATATGAGATTAGTAATTAATGAGAGTAAGACAAAGTACATGATATTATCACGCAGAATTCACAACCAAATAGAATTAATAGAAGGACAAATGAGATTTGAAAGAGTAGAAACTTTTAAATACCTTGGAATAGGACTGGACACAATCAATGGGGGACACATTGAAGTACAAAGAAGAATAACTGCAGCTAATAGATGTTTTGGAATGCTAAGACCACTCTTTAAATCTAGAATCTTCTCAAAAAATCGAAAATAATAATGTATAAAGTACTTGTCAGGCCTATTGCTTTTTACGCATGCGAGGTATGGCCCTCAACAGAAACAGACGAAAAAAACCTGGCAATATTCGAAAGGAAAGTACTAAGACAAATATATGGCTCTAAAAAGAATGAGGAAACCAATGAATTTGAACGTAGAACTAATGATGATCCATATGAAATATACGACCAACCGGACATATTAACAGTAATGAAGAGCAAAAGAATCGGATGGGCAGGACATGTCTGGCGTGCTGAAGGAAAAATTTTAAATAAAATAACTTTATGGAAACCAAACAAAAAGAGACCCCTCAGCCGACCGAGACAACGATGGAGTGACCGAGTATATCAAGACCTAAGGCTAATAGGAGTTGAGAATCCGGAAGAGATAGCAAAAGATAGAGAACGATGGGAGGAGTTGGTAGTTGCGGAATAGGGCCTTAATGGTCTATACTAAGCCTTATAAAAAAAAAAAAATAAATTATGATTTAACTATTTTAAAAAACATGCCAATAATGAGATTAATTTTTTTGAAGTATAATACTGCTTTACCCTCAAGCGCTTCTGTTGAACGTTACCCAAAATAAGTAACTTCCCCAACACTGGAAACGACTTGGTTTTGATCCTAGCCTGCCCAGTTCTTCTTCCACTTTATCTGATATTCAGGCAAGCCTTAATTTGGTATTACTCGGCACTAGACGTGGGTTAATTTATGTTTCCTTCCTTTCGAAAACTATAAAAGGTACTATTGTTTGCCCAGAATTGTTACATCTTAACTTGCATATCCCTGCATTCAACTACCGGTCCATCCCTTCTACCTTCTCAATCCTGTTTCACCACACCTCTTATGGTTCCAACAACTATATTGCAAACTTTATTGTAGGGATTTTTTCCAACTGAACAAATAAAATATATGTTACAAGGGGGCTTCGCCCCACACTATCCACGCTCATTTTATTGATTCTGATAAAGCAGATAATAAATCCAAAGACGTGAAAGTAGCCAACATCGGTTTCACTTACCTACTATTCAAACAATTTGACGTCATGTTTATCATTTATTTATTTTTATTGATAATTCAAGAACGGGCAAATCGTCTCTTACAATAATAATTACAATAATTAACAAAAGTTTATATTAGGTATAATTATATAATTTATATAAATTTATACTATAAAATATAAATACCTAAATAAAAAATTTTAATTTGTAGAAAATAATTGTTCAAAGGAAACTAGTGATGATTCAGGGACTTCGAGTAGATAAAGATTAAAGAAAATAATATCCAAATTAAAAAATATGTAAGACAGAAATAGTAATGTAATGAAGATGTAAGTAGAAATTTGATTGCGAGCGCAGCAATAAATTTTTTTTAATTTATCTATTTAAGCTGGTCAACACATTTAGTCCCTTTATATTAAGAACTTAAATGACGCCATTGAACTGATGCAAGAAATTTTATTTATGTGATCATTACGCTTACATATTATGTACCAAACTACCAACGACCGCAACGGATTAATATAAACAAGTATAACACGAAGACAAGTGAATTTCAATTAACATTTTCTAATAATATATACAAATAGATGAATTCGATATCAATTTTTGCATTAAAATATGTGCCCTACAACACACTTTTTGCCCACTGAAATCTCAAATGTGCACCCTTAAAAATAAAACTGTGTACCTAATTTGTCATAACACAATGACCTATAAAGTATAAACTATATTTTGCGTTCATAATTTCTTCTGTTATTTTATAAACTCAAATTAACAATTATATTTATTGTGCACTCCGAAAAATAGTCACTGTAATCGCACCATTCACGTATAGTCATTTGTACACGAGCCGTCACAAAGTAAAAATAGCAATTATATAACATATAAAAATCTACGTATTAATATTAATTAATAGTTATAACCTTGATGACAATGACAAGCCCGTGAATGATGCAAAACAACTGACTTCTTGTTCACTTGTTGTGTTACCTCGTATAAATGAAAAAATTAAAGCATAATGTAGGGGCTGATTAAGACATTTAGAAGTCTAAAGATAAAATAAAAAATGTGGTATTTTATGCTGATTTTTTTTTTTTTTTTTTAACAATATATTTTGCTTATATTTATTTTATACGATGCAAGTTGTATTCTAAAAAAAAAAAGGTTCATTTTAATCTGAGATCCCCAAATAACGGAGGCTGTTCTCAGTTGTATATCTTACCTAATGGTAAAGATGATTCTGTATGAATATTTACGGTTTCAAGAAATAAAATGTAAGGTTGGAGATAATCGACAACGATCGGTGATAATGCGATATTACATTATTTCTATTTTCTAAGTACAAAATCACATTAAGTAGTAAACAAAAATATTCAAAGCTGGATGCGTCTACTGCTAATAACTTTTTAACATGATCAACGCCAATGACGATGCGTGTAGTCGTCAGTCGATTTCGGGCCACTAACCGATGATTTCACGTTATAAAATAACATATGCCTAATTTTAAATACCTTCGGTAAAGTAAATTTTGTTGTACATTTCAATTGCACATGTTTGTTAAATCTACAGTACATTTTATTGTTCCTAATGCACAATTAGTGTCCTGCTGCATCTTACAATAAAGCCTGCCCTATTGATCGGATATCTCGTTTATGTAACAGGCGTAATGATAGTGATTTATTTGTTTAATTATATATAAGCACTGTTACTCATTAAAATTTTAAGTTATCTTACTTTAATTATTTTATATTGTACTAATTGTAGTTCTTTCTTTATGTCATGTTTATTAACTTTATCAATAATTTTTTTTTTTTTTTTTTTTATTTAAATAAAGCTTCAACTCCTGAGGTTATTAGCCTGTAATAAATACAAAATAGTAGTCATAGAGTATTTTATCAATAATTATTCATTCATTAGGTACGTTATTTTATCTTACTTTAATGTACTTGAGCCTACAGGCGTTAATTTAATAAATAAAAAATAAATAAATGTACCAATAAAAAACAGCCATTGAACTTGCAATTATATTATTATTATTGATCAATTAAATGAAGTAATTTTATTTTTAAAACTTAAGTTGTAAGTCGAAAAAAATTTTAAATAATAATCTTATATTTCAATTCTTATACTTCTTAAAATACCACACACATCAATAATACAATTGCATTATTAAAGAATAAATATATCATGGATAGGAAGAAAATCGCCTCAATTTTTATGATTAAAATCAACAATTTTAGTCCATATCAGTGGTGCCAAACCTTATATTGACATTTTTTGATAATGTAGAAAAGGCTGCTTCATATTGAGCCAAAGTTTGGCTACCAAACCGTATGAAAATTTCATGACAAAATTAAAATCTAACATCAATATTTTTTTGGGTAAAAATCGCTATTCCATCTTTCTTTGTAGTACGCAACTGGACTGATATTTAGAAATTGTAGCCCTTTTTAAATATTTTTAATTCGGGTAACTCAGTACCACTGGTCCATATCCTATTATCTATCCTATAACCTAATTCTTTCATTATTATTTATAAGTTTATTATCATCATTAAAAAAAAAACCAATTAAACTGTACGGGAGGTGCTAAATGTTTGGAAACTAAATTGATGGGAACTCTAAAAGTACGGAAAATAAAATTAAAGAATGCCAAGGTTTATGAAAATATTTTTTTGGATATTAAAAATATAATTGAATAGAAAAAAGATTTGTTAGAAAATAATTGATAGGAAAATAAATTATTGGAAACCTAAAATCATGGAAGATATACACAAAATATAATAATAATAAAAATAAATAATAATAATTTACAGGAAATTAAATAATTGGAAACCTAAAAATCAATGAAAATGATCATTGTACCTTAAATTAAAGGGCATATATAGGGGCAATTGGGCATTTGCGCCCCCCCCCATGGCCGTTGTTTTTCTATACACAATAATACTTAATCAACAGTAAATTATTTTTAAGTTTATATGGAAGAAAAATTAATGCCCTCCATGATTACAACTCAGATAAGCCGTTGCAAAGATCCCTTATACCTACCTTAAGCAGTGGCGGATCTACACACGGGGTAACTAGAGAGCTTTGATAGAGATTTATTAAGGCACTCTAGGGGCAACCATATGAAAATGCCTTTAACATATCGAATGCCTATAACGCAATAGTTCACCTGCATCCACACAACCACCCCCATGACCGTGGAGAGGTCTGTCCTCAATGTGGATTATTTCCACCCCTAGGGATGTATGGAGGTCGACCTCAATTGAGAGGTCCGTATAACCTTATAGAACATAAGGACCTCGAGCTTAGTGACTATAATCGGCTGACGTAGGGAGCGACTACTTGCAGTTGTCATACTCTAACACAATAATAATTGTATATAGACTTGAAATTAAATTAAAATGTATTAACTTTATTATATAGCCTTTTGTTCAATTTGAAAAAAAAATCAATCTGATAAAAAATTTAATTCTAGTAATTTTAATTTTCTAATATATTGGATTTCCGCACTTTTAGCGTTCCATATTTTATCCATCCACAATTTTAGGTTTTTACGGTACCCATTAGCTTTCTCCGTCTTTAGTATTCTATTTTAAAGCGTTCTAAAATTTTATGATTCATCCATTAATATTTTCCAACCAATTATTTTCCATAAGATTAGTAATCCAATTTTTCTTTTTCCCTACTTTTATTTACTATAAAATTATTTTCATTTAATTTAAATTCAACTACAATTATATTTCTATTAAATTATTTTCAATCAAATATTTTTCTAGTTATTTATTTTCTGTGAAATTATTTTCTAACACTTTATATACTACCAACTGTACAATAACTGTAGAAAAATCAATGATTAAAGTTGTATTTGTAGAAGAAAGAATAAGTAAAGTCAATAGTCATCACTTGGATTACTTCCAAGTAACATACCATTTACCGAAAACAATTCATATTCTACCTATTTTTTATTAATATTTTTTAAATTATTTCACAAAAAAATTCTTAAATAGATTTTTGGAAACCACTGATTGTTCTTATCTAATATTTCTCGCGGAACGCATGTCAATATCATTATCATAAATAAAAGTGAAAAAGTATTTTAAATTAAATCGAGAATTAACAAATATTCAAGAAAAATCATCTCAAAATTCTAATTCTAAAATAATAAGTTGCCAATGTTTATCGTCTGTTGCAGAACGAAAACTAAAAATTCTCATCTTATATTTGAAATGAACTCTGCTGATGATGAATTCTATAAAAATCGTTCACTTATTGAAATCGTCTTAAAATTGTCTTCCAGTAATTCAAACGATATGACAGCAGCGATTCGATCTTTAGGCCTGAGCAGTGATTTTTTGAAGTACCTTTTAGAACAACTTTCAGGTGCAAAAGAATTTGTTAAATGCAAACCAACATATAAAGATGTTGATGTTGTTGGCTCAACTAAAGAAATTCCATCAGGTTGTGCTCGCACAGGAATAGTTGTTAGAAAAAACAATTATGATATGTTCAGCTGGTTAGCTTCTAGGCACAGAAAACGTCCCAAATTATCAACGATTAAAGAAGACTCCGATGGTCGTCGTTCTAATTCCTTACTCAATGAAGTAAAATGTTGGAATAAAAATAAAACATTAACAAATAATGTTGGTGTATATAGATCTGATATACATGGGCGAGGACTATTTTGTTTGAGAGACATCGAACAAGGAGAAAATATTATTGAATATACAGGAGAAGTGAGTATTAATATTTTTTTATTATTAAATATAATAGAAATACAATTTTGTTAAAACCTTTTAGGTTATTCGTTCAGAAGTAAGTGATGTGCGTGAGAGGCTTTATAACAAAAAAGGAATTGATTGTTATATGTTCAGGATTGATCAGGATATTGTTGTAGATGCCACAATGAATGGAAATTCCTCTCGATTTATTAATCACTCATGTGAGGTAAATATATAATTCGTTCAAATTATATCTGTTATTTTTATTATGAATTATGATTCTACAAAATATTTTTACCAAACAGCCCAATTGTAATTCTAAAATTGAATTCATACATGGTAAAAAACATATAATAATTTGGGCCAAAAGAAAAGTACTCCAAGGCGAAGAACTTACATATGACTATAAATTTCCATTAGAAGATGATAAAATTAAATGTCGCTGCCTTTCAAGAAAATGTCGCAAGTATCTAAATTAATTTTTTTTTTTAGTACTATTTACATCTTATTACATAGGTACTATGTTGAAGAAACCGTTTTTCCTTTTATTATTGTTATTATTATTATCTATTTGTATTAATTTGGTTTAAAAATAATTACCTCTCTATGATGAAAACAATCTTTAGTTTTTATTATGTATAACTAAGTATATATGAAAAGGTTAACTCTTTTTTTACATCACAACTCGTTCTACATCACCAATCATATGTATTTATTAAATAGTAAATTAATTTGAATCATCAGTAGTTCCATAAAATAAATTGTAAAACCGAAATTTTCAAAACATAATTTCATAGTGATTATTTAAATAAAAATTTATTATTAATTTGTCTATGGAAAGATTTTTTTTCTACACTTTTTTTTTTTTTAATTGTATCTTGTACAATTTATTATGTCACTTTATGTTCACTTATATGTTTTGTTGTTAAAATTAACTCTAAGAGCTATCTCATAAGTCTATTTTAATATAAAATTAATAACTAATTTAAGGATTATTATATTTTTGTTTTTCCATCACTTTTTTAATATGTGATAATAAAGTGTATAAAAATCATAATACATTGAAACTATTTTCATTCAAAAAAGACCAAAATGTCTATAGTATTTTTGAAATTAAAAACTATTTATTATTTTTTTTGTTTTGTTTGTTTGTTTGATTTATTATATTATAAGCAGAGTTCGGGACTTATAGCACTTAAAATCATTAAAATAAGTGCTTAAAAACATCATTATAAGCACTAAAATAAGCATTTAGAAAATTTAAAATTAAGCAAATATATTTATTTAAAAAAAAAAAAAATTTTAACTAAAAAATCAAACAAAATAAAAATAAAATGTAAACTGTTCTCTCTGTTCTTGATCATTCTGACGTTTGACATAGGGCTATTTGATTATTTCTCTTAATTGATTATTACGATTATTTTTTTCTCACTTCGATTATTTTACAGTTTTTATAAAATTCGATTAATCACCAAATAATCGAAATAATCGAATTTTCGATTAATAAGAAAATTGAAGTAATCGAATTTCTGATTAATCAAATAATCGAATTTTTCGAATAATCAAGCCGACTAATCGTTGTTTTGATGGTGCGAATGAAATTCTATTTTTAGCACTTTGGGAATTTTGTATTCCATTTTGGGTGTTTTTAACTTCTACATGGCTGCTAGGCATATATCTTGTCTTACGTCTATCTGCTATTAAAGTATCAATCATACCTAATTTGTAATATTTTGTTATTCGTATTAATCGTTTTCCAATATTCGTATATTGAGTTAAATATTACTATAAATATATAGTAATTATATTACAATTTAGTCATTATTGACTATTATTTTATTCTCGATTTCACTCGAAGATGAGTTTAGTGTGGAATGTTTTCACTAAATCTGAATGTGAATACAGGGCGACTTGTGATATGTGTTTTAAAAGTTTTTTAAACACTACAAATTTGTGGATCCACGTCAAAAAATCACATAAAGGAAAGTATAATGAACCAACAAAAAAATGTGTACGATACCATCATGCAAGCAGTACAAAATGAAGCCAGTGGATTGTACTTTTTGGATGCGCCCGGTGGTACGGGTAAAACATTTGTAATATCATTCATTTAACTATCCAGTTGAATTTTTGAATTCGTTAGACCACCCGGTTACCGCCACATACTTTATAAATATAATATACAAATTACAAATAATTTTAAATGTTGAGTAAAATATGTTCGTTAAAATGTTTAATGTTTATATTAATGTTTAATATGTCGTTTAAAATGTACATATATGCCCTTTTTTATTATATACCTTTTAACCTATCTATATTGTTATTGTTTTTATATAGTTTTAAAACATAAAATATATTTTCATTATTTTAATGGATAATTTATTTGTATATATATATATATGTATTATTTATTACAACGTGTGCTGTTTTGTATTCTTTCTGTCCAGAAACTATCTATTGGCGACAAAGTAGAAAATTAGATAAATGCATATTTTAATCTACCAAAAATTGACTATGAACAATGTCCAATTACATGGTGGCATCTAAATGGAACAATGTTTCCATTTTTGAAAGTAATGGCAAATAAATTGATGTGTATACAAGCCACTAGTGTAGCATCAGAGAGAGTGTTTAGCCGTGCAGATAACATAGTTACTGATTAGAGGGCATCACTTACTGAAGATCATTGTTCTCAACTTATTTATTTATCGATGAACAAAAAATTTGTTCCAATTCCTTATAATTTATGAAATATTATTATTAATAATTATAGTCTAGTTTACATTCATCGTCCAACATAAACAGACGTCGTTTTTGTTTGTCCGTTATCTTTTTTACACTACATTAATGAGCCTAATCTAATATTATTAATTATTTAAAATATGTCTCGGAATAATTCGAAACGCAATTTATTCTCTTCGTCATCTTCACCCACAAAATCTAGCGGCAACCAAAGTATTCATCACATCAAATCGCTATGCTTCACTCTCCGAAGACAACATTTTCGATCAGGAGGTGTATAACCCTCCCGTTATCGCAACACCTTCCAAAGTCCTGTGCAACGCATTGCCCGGTCACGTGGAAATCACTCCAAGTAAAATAAATTTTTTTTTGCAACTCCTTTCTATTTAAGCGGTGGCTACGAATTTTACACGCTCAAGAAATCCTTACTCGACCTGGTCATTCCTTCGGTTATTAATTTTAAAAATACCCCAAAACACCTGATTATCCGCACCGACGGCATCAATAATTATAATTTAGTTTATAATTATCTTATCACTAATAAACAGATAAATTTCCACATATACTTGCCTAATAGTTTGAAACCATTTGCTGTATTTATAAGGCACCTCTACCCGTCCACTGCTGTGAAAGACATACAAGTCAGCTTATTTGATATTGGCCATGAAGTTATTCGGGTCTCTAATATAGTACATCGTACCACTAAAAGACCTTAGCCTCTTTTTCGAATTGATCTAAAAGTTGCTGATAACAACAGTGATATTCTCAAATTAGATTTGCTTCTTCACACCAGAATCAAAATTTAGCTGTCCACGAAAATATCCTCCCCTCTACAATGCTATGATTGTCAAGCTTATTATCACACCAGTAATTTTTGCCACCAATCCCCACGTTGTGTTAAATGTGGAGAAAACCATTACACTTCAGAATGTACCATATCACCATCAGAGTCCGCTAAGTGTGCCTTATGTTTGGGGCCGCACACAGCCTCATACAAAGGATATCCAGTATTTAAAAACTGAGTAAAAACCGCAGAAAATCTCCACCACTCAAAACTTATTGTCATCTGGTGCTCAATCACACCATTCCGTCTATAAACAAAATCATCTCCAGTTCCAACCTGAAACAAAAATGTTCATATGCCAATGTTACTGTCAACACTTCAATCTCAACAACTATGCCCAAAAGCCTAATCTCCAAATTTCTCGAGGATTTTAAAGCTAATTACTTATTACTTATTACTTACTTATTAATACCCTTATTACTTCTCTTAACCACAGTTGTCAACCACTTACTTTCATCTTCTTCTCCTATTCCTTTTCCTTAAAATTATTGTAACGTTTATATTTATGTATTATGTTAACTTAATATATAATTGTTGAAGCTAATTGTAAATATACAAAGTTTCTTAAAAAAAAAATAATAATAATTATAGCCATAGTAAGCATAATTGATGCCCCTAAGTTCAAAGTAAATTATTTTTTTAGATTTTTAATGGAAAAATGAAATTGTTACATATAATATAAATAATAATTATAATATACTTTATACATTATTACACAGCAACATTAATATATTCACAACTTATTATTTATAATTTATATTGTTATAGTTACTGTTTAGTCTTATCAACTGTAAAATGCTTTATTTAAACTTACAAATATTATCAGATTCAGATTATTCTTAAAATATGACGTGATGTTCTCAATTAATGCTAATAATATTAGATTTCCTGATTACATACTTAAATTTTAAATCTGTGCTAAATGCTAATATGATGTTCTGAGTTCAATGATTCGGAATACGGATAATATTATAAAAGTGGACATCTATATCAACAAGTCATCCTGCAAATCTTGTTGAAAATTATATAGAAGTTAAGGAATCAATTTATCCATTGTAAAAAAGTCGATTAATCGGTTAATCAGTCATTAAAAAAAATCAATCGGTTGATCAGTCAATAAAAAATAATCGATTAATCGGTTATTTAGGTATTAAAAAAATCGGTTATCAATTGATCAGTCGTTAAAAATCGATTTTCGGTTGGAATATTAATTTTCGATTAATCGAAATAATCTATTAAAACTTAAAAATTATAATCAAGTGGTAAAAAAAAAAATCGAACAGCCCTAGTTTGACACTCAGTTCTATTTTCAGCGTTGGAACATCTTTGTTGCGACGAACTACGTGATAACGTAGATAAGATAAGAATTATTTTTAATTTTAATGCTATCAAAAACGACTTTGCAGGAGTAAACTATCAAAACGTATTAAAACTGGTCAAATAAGCAAAAATAAGCATTTTTTTTGAAAAAAGCAAAAAAAGGCACTTTCAAATTTCCAATTGTACGTGTTTTAACTTGACACACACTTCTATAGCGCTCTGCTACATTTTAAGTCAATCCATAAAAATAAGAGCAAATGTTATCAGTCCCGAGGGCTGATTATAAGTTTTGTCATCTTTGTTATTTTTAAAATATTATAACAAGTTGGTAGAGCTTAATTTTTTTTTAAAAAATCTAGCAATCCCCAGTTAAAAATGTTAGTGTTTGAAAAACACATTTTTCAAAAAAATATTTTTATATATCCAGTTACTGGACATAATTATATGAATTAATTTTAATATAATTTTTAAACACAAAATAACTTCCTTTAGATATTTTTAAATTAAATTTTTTTCTACTTCTCCCTCGGCTTTTTCCCAACTATTTGGGATTGGCCACCGTTGTCCTAAATCTCCACTCCTGTACAATTTATCTTTCAGCCTCATTGGAATTCTCTTATTACATAAAATGACCAATGCTTTTTCTCTATTTCATCCAATCGTATTTAATCCTTTGTTTTACACACATGCCAAAGCCCCCGTACTTTTGTACAAATGATCCTAAATATTTAAAGTTCTCGTCTTCACCTATTACATTACCTCTAATTGTCATTTCCTATCAAATTTAAATTTAAATCTTTTATTCCATAATAAAATGAACTAAAAACATAACTATTTGACAAAATATAATAATATTGAAAAGTATGGGTAATTTACAAATATAATTATTTTATCTTAGGCAATGGTTTTAAAATTATGCATCGCTATGCCCAAAGAGCACTGCGAGCTCATTTTAAGGACACCCCATTTCATACGAAAATCAAAATAATTTTACAAGTTTTAAAGATTTGAATCAAAAAGCTGTAACATTTATCCTATCATTTTCTACATCTTATTTATAAGAAACAGGGTTTTCAACCGATAATGTTTATCAAAACCAAATACCGAAATCGCCTAGAATGTAGAACCTGACTTCCATATCTAGCTGTCAAATTAAATCAAACATTGTCAAACTTTTCAAAAATAACCATCCACAAAAATATCATTAGTTATTATTTTTTCAGAATGATTTTTCACTTTTTTATTTTTGAAAATTTATATATAAATATATTTATCTCAAT
This sequence comes from Sipha flava, assembly GCF_003268045.1. Classification (NCBI taxonomy): domain Eukaryota; kingdom Metazoa; phylum Arthropoda; class Insecta; order Hemiptera; family Aphididae; genus Sipha; species Sipha flava. Next base: position 57,756 of record NW_020271739.1, read on the forward strand.
CATTAATTTTTAATATACATAACAATTAAATTATAATAAAAAATCCTCTCAGAACATTAAAAAGTTGATAATGGATTTAATTGAGAGAACGTTTGAAGATTGGATGACAAATGGTGAAGCAAAGGGATCATAATTGGTAAGACATATAATGGAAAGAAGACGGTAGCTATGTGGTAGACCAGGACAATTAAATAGTAGATGGGAAGTATTGCATTTAATAAGGTCCTCGTGATGAGTGAAATTAAGAGGATCATTCAAGGATAGATAAAAGGAGTAAGCCGAGAGGTGATTATGGCCAAACCGAAGGCGAGAATAGGAAACTTTTATTTTGCGCTATATTGAAATATTGTGTAACTAGGGGAAGGGTAAAATAGCAGAATAAACTGAAAGAAAAGACACTGCAAATTTTGGAGGTAGGTTAACTCAAAATCTTGAGACATAAAATTTAAGAGTTAGTAAAAAGTCAAAACAGGGTATCTTAACAGGTGAAATAATGGAGTAGCGAGAAAATCCACTAAATCGTAACTAAATAATACCGGTATGACTGGTGACCTATAACAAAATAATTATAAAACCATCACTAGCAACAGAAGAATTGTTTACTATGAGACAAGGTTGGGAATCAAATAAGGTGACAAAATTACGATTAGGTAGAGATTTAATAGTGCGGAGAGCATTTATTATAACAAAGCATTCGGATGTGAAAGAAGAAGCAGACAAGGGAATGTTATTGGAAAATTTTATAGAAATACTTAAAATGAAAAAAGAGTAATCAGCGGAGATAGTCGAAACCGATCTGTCGGTGAAAACTAAACAATATTTGGGATAATGATTCGTGATGAAATCATTAAATAATGCATTTAAACTAAATGGAAGAAAGGATCGCGTGGAAACTTATACACTTTGGTACTTTAAAAAAATCACCCATGGAATGACTTATACGAAACAAACGGAATGGGCTTCAACTGCAAATGTGTAGTTAGAATTACACTACACAGACGAAGGAGGAAACGTTTTGAAACCCTTTGAATTACGTTTACGCGGGATAGCTAATGAGGCAGCCTGAAAATCCAAGCCAGAGAACTATTCAAACTCTAATATTGGAATAGAAATGACAAATTAATTGGATAGATTGCCAGAAACGAATGAAGAAAATAATAAACAGTAAGTCTTATTTAGATTAAAACCGGAGGAGGTTAAGGATGAATAGTGAAAGGAAAAAATAGGCAAAAAGTGGAGAAAACACGAAATAAATATAGGAAGATGATCGCTACGGAAAGGATTGGAAATCGTTTCCGAACTCTTTTCAAGTGAAATTATTTGGAGAATGTCCAGGGTAGTGTTATTGCAAGGAGGACAATTTATATGAGAGAGTGATCCATCGTTGAGAATCGAGAAACCGTAAGATATGATAGCAATGTGTAAAAGAATACCTCTAGGTTGAGCTAGACTCCACTCAGAATGGTGATCGTTGAAATCATCTGCAAGAAGGGAGTTGAAGGGTAAAAAAGAAAAAATACGATCTAAGATTGTAATTGAAAGGTTGGAACTGGGAGGATATAGATCGACTATAGCAATATGGACCGAGGAACAAGACGGGAGTCAAATCAAAACCTACCAAATTAATATTATGCTGAAATAATATCGCAGATAGTAAAGGAGGAAGAGTAATAGAATGAAACTGAAAGGCCTTACAAATAGCAATAGCCGTCAAGGCGATCTGACCGATAATTGTGGTAATAATTTGACTTAAAACTAGAATTAAGATGAAGCTAAATTTCAAAAAGAAATAGAAAAAGACAAGGATAATTTGAAATTAGGCTATTTAAATCTAAAAACCTGATCTTAATACTACTCACAAGTGTGACGGGATGGTCTTAATAGCCGACAAACTCTGAGAAGAATACTACTCACATTCCTTTGAAGGAAATTAATATCGATATTATAATAGTAGAACCAGCGCTAATAATGGTGTTAAAACTCGTCGACATCTTCGGTCATCGTAGGAATTGACAGAAATTAAAGAGTAGTCTCAACGACATTAGATAAGGAAAGTTTGGATACTACATTTTGGAATTGAAAATAATTAAGGACAGTTGGATGGCAAAATTGGAGACTCATTATAATTTAGAAAGAGAAGACAAATTCGAAGCATTTTATTGCTATGAATAATTTAAAAAAAAAACCCATTAGGTAACGAAAAATAATTTTAAAAATTTAAGAAGGCTGAATCTGAAAAAGAAGAATATTGATTAACACTATGATTAGTAGGAAATCTAAATTTTTTAGATTTAATGTGAACATCTAAGTGAGGAAAATCCTGGAAATCCACATTAGAATGGAAAGAAACTTTAGAACTTGGTATGGAGATCTATTAATATGAGGATATTTAGGAGTGTTTGAAATGGGACGAAATTCGTCTTCAATCATAAAAAGTTCCGTCTCTAAATCTAATTCATCTTGGTTTAACTAGTTGTCATTCTATAGTCGATCATTACCACGTAAAATAATTTAATCAACATTGTTATAAGTTTTGTTATTTTTATTAATGTATTATATTAATAAATATAAAATATAATATATTTCAGCTTTTTTCTCGTATCTTGTAAAATAAACTTGTATCTCAATGTGATCGCAGTTTTAAAGATTTTTCAATGACATTGCTTGCCTCTTTAATCATTAACCTACTTTTTTTTACTAAATACCGTTTTTGCTGGTCCGTTAAGTCTTGTTTTTCTATCAGTAACTTGACGTTGTTCATTGCACATTCAATGGCTGATAATATTCTAATGTCCATATCATCAGAAGGGCAACTATTTTTTTTTCTTTCCTGTAATAATTTTTCTAATTGACAGACGAGCTCACAAATTACTGGATTCTTTGGAGTATTTTCGAGTAACGGATTGGTATCGTTCCAAGGGACTTCAAATGAATGATTAGACATTTTGTAGTATTGCAGTTATGGATTTAAGTATTGTATTTTATAAAAAACACACATCTGCCTTTAACCGTATCCAGGTAATTACGTTACACTATTATGAGAGAAGATAGAAATTTTACATTAGGTAGGTAGATACAATTAATTATTCTTATGATATACCTACTAATGCACCTTTCTACTTATCACGGTAGGTTAATTTTATTATAAGTTCAGCCAAAAAACTAACATTTAATAAAACAAAACTTTTCTTTTTAAATTAACAGCACGCTTGTACCTGTAAAACAAGGTTAGTTTTACATATTTGTTTTGAAAAAACTACACCGATAGACTTATTACAGAAATTAGTAAACTAATCTAGTCTCATAGAAGTAGTGGGATAGTCAAGGGTTTACAGATGTAGAAATAAATTAGATCAATATATTCCAGTTTTGAAATCAGTGGCGTCGAAGTCAGTTTTTAGAAGGATTGCAGAGCCAATCTAGGACAAATGAACGTAGCCGTTTAGACGTGAGGACAAATGGACATAAAAAAAAATATATACATGCATATATATTATATCAGTAAATAAAATAAATAAGTTATTTATATTTATTATAATATGTAAATTTTAATATCAAAAATATTCATTCAAAAAAACTTCACCATCGCGATTTGAATTAATTAATGACAACTTAAATATACACTTGAATGCAATTTGTACACGACTAATACATTCAACTTCCGCATTTAACTATGGAAGGACTAAAAGGCATTTTGCTAATTTACAAAGTTCATTGAATGGATTGATACCTGAACTATCTGTATAGATGCAAATCTCAGCCCACAAAGATTCAGTAGATGTTATAGATTTCCATTGAATTAAATTTATTTTTGTCCACTGTGATTCGATTTTAGATATATTGTGTGACTCAAAGTTCATTAATTTTGCCAATGATGCAATTGAATCTTTCGTCATATTTAGGCATTTTGCTAGACTTAAAAGTGAAGTGTTTTGTAATATTGATAAATTGTCTGGAAACCTTTTTTGAAGTTCAGTGACCAAGTTAATTATAAAATTTATGATTGTACCACGGATAATGTTTTCTACGTCTGGTCTCATCTTTAATAACCTACATTTCTCCTCAAATTCATATCCAAGATATGGGCGAGGATGTAAATAATTTTTAATATTTACCTTCAAAAGATTTGCCCTACAATCTGGTGTAACCACTTTACGGGCTAACCCTCCAATTAGACTATGGTAAAAAAATAGGTAAGAAAATCAACAACGTTTAAAACCTATTATTGAATCCATCATGTTCCTTGGTCGTCAAAATATTGCCCTTAGAGGTTATAGAGATGATGGTCATCTTTTTTCCAGCTCTTTTTTCTCAGATCTAAGTTCAAAGTCTACATCAATTACTAGAACGCGGATTTCTATGCAATCGCATACTTTTTTTCTTTCAATATTTTTGGATTTTTGTCAGTTATCTCCACGAATCATCATAATTTGAAGCTAATGGTGAAATTTTTTTTTGCATATTTCTGCATATTTAGAGATTATTGCATATTTTTGGCAAAATTCAAAATTTATTGCATATTGAAGTGAAAATTTAAAAAGAAATGTATAAAATAATATTTTGTCTAGTAGAAAAATTAAAAAAAAAAATTCATAGTCACTAAATAATAATTTATATATATATATATATATTTAGTTATAAAATAAATAATCGATAACGACGTAAACTTAATCGCTCTTACTGTGTCAGTCGATTATCGACATACCACTTGCTTCAAATATGCTCCAATAACTTCGGTTGACATCGAAGGTTCGTTTTCAGTCTTTAAAAATATGTTAACCGATAAACGACATAGCTTCACAGAAGATAAACTTGAAATGTATATGACTATTTATTTTAATAATAAATAAAATTTTAAAAATAAATTAAGTTAAGAAAATTCCCTAAATTTTTTTGTATTAAGTATTTAAGTAATTAATTTTTATAAGTTGAATTATAAATTTTAAATAAATAAAAAATTCTTGCATATTTTTTGCATATTTTCATAATTTTGACTTCATTTTTTTACATATTTTCATGTTTTTGACTGCATATTTTTTGCATATTTTCATGATTTTTACTGCATATTATATGGCATATTTCGTTACTTTTAAGTGCATACAAATCCGCGCTCTATCAATTACTAACCAAGGGAATTTCAGGGAACTTCTGAAGTTTAAAATATCATCAGGTGATACAGTTCTTGAACAACATTTAAAATCTGCTCATGAAAAAGCAACTTATATAAGTTATCACATACAAAATGAGTTAATTGAGTATATTAGGAAAGAAATAACAGCTTATATAATAAATTCAGAAATTACGAAATTATTACGGATTAGGAAAGATGAAAATATTTACAAGGTCTGAGCGTTGAGTTTTTGTTTTTTTAACTTTTTTAAAATTTTTTTTTTTTATCAAAATTTTGAAAATGTAGTTTTTAACCCCATATTTTTAAATACTAATAATATAGGTATCAAAAAAAAAAAAATTCCACGCTCGCCTATAGTTAAATTCTTATACTTCAGATGGTGGAATAAAATTTTATTTATATTATTGATTACTCAAATAGTGGTTATAAAGCGGAAAGTAGAATATAAAATGTAGAAAACTTGATAGGCCCTCTTTTGGGATATGCTGCTATAGAAATACAGCGGATAGTATAATAACTAAGACGGGCGACGTCTGTATCGACAACGGGCAAAAACCGGTCTGTTATCTGCGTTCCGTAGGCCGAAGCCCGCAACAACTAATAATAGCTAATAGCTAAATAAATTATACAATTAGTAATAATATTGGTATATCTAAATCTAATACAACTAAAATATTGGCGATAAAGTTTGAGTCGATTGAAACAGCGTAGTGATAAATTAACAAAAAAAAGATTGGCTAAACCTCAGAAGTACCCGTTTCAGCTTATTAATTTTGATTTTCTATACACTAGCTATTTATAAATAATGATTTATAGATTTATTATCTATTTATATTTACTTCATGAAGTATTTTGAATTAGAACTTGGAAGACCACAATATAGATTATCATTTGAACGTTCTTATTATTCGGCTTGTGTGACTGTGTACCTTTTAAATTTTTTAAAACGTTTAGGGGGGTTGTAACTCACTAGGCACCCCCCTATATACGCCACTGACTGATGTATCTACATTTATTTGCTGTATTTTTAGTTTTACTATTATAGCTAGGTAACGGTAAGCTGCTGTTTCAGGCGCGGATCCAGGGGGGCGGTAGGCTCCCCCCCGGAAGCCGTATCAAGATGTGTTGTATCTAATTTGTTGTACTATTAAATTACATTATTTTGTGTTATACCATTCTAATGTATTGTTAATTGTTATTGTCAAATTTTCGTCTTTTATTTTTATAACATAAATATATGAAGTGTCGATAACAACAATATTATTGCGACCGTATGAGCGACGACAACCACCAGCCGGCCAGCCCAACCGACTCATAGTTTTATCCTAAAAATAGTATGAAATTCCTTGTTTATTTTGTTTACAGATATTAAAATCTTCCTTATTCCTGACTGTCTGAAATATACATATTTATAATACAGATATCAGTTAATTTCTAGCAGTACCTATAATAGTAATAATTGTTGTGTTGACTGTTGACATTAGATTAGACACTCTTTAGTCTTTAGTTTGACAACCGTAGATATACATGCGTACTTGTATTACGTATAATTTTCTTAGTAATCGAAATTATATTTCTCGTAATACGCCGTTAAAAGTGACCGCGATTTATTCTTTTAATTTAATTGGTGACGTTTGTATTATAGTAGTAAGTTGTTATACTGTAATTATTTCATTTTATTCGTTTATTGAACAAAAACATAATGTCTAAGAGGAAAAATGTCGATATTACACATTTTTTTAAAAAGAAAAATGCAACTAGTGCAAGTACTGTGGAAAATGATGATCGAACAACTGAGGAAAATAAAAATCGAATAGCAGTGGATTCAAGTGAGTCGTCTTTACCATCCAAAAAAAATTATTCATTATAAATTTATAAATAATCAGGAATTGCATTATGTACTATTGCATTTATAACTATTTATATATATATATATATATATATAATAATATAATATACTCGTATTTAGCAGTAGGTATCTAAATATGTATACTTATTTATAATCCCCCCCCCCCGATAAGGTAGGCTGGATCCGCGTCTGCGCTGTTTGATTGTTAGATAATAAATTTTGTAGGTATTACTTTATATTAATTGTTAATTTTGGAACTATAAAGACTTATTTTATTAAAATTTAAGTAATTTATAGAAAAGGACACAAAAAATTGAAGAACGTACATAGTTTAAACTTTAAATAGAATATTATTTATTTATATAGAAATAATTACATAAACTATTTTATGTGAAAAATAATTAAGAATAAATTTATTTGCCTTAATAAATTGGTATTTTGTTTCATGTTCATTTTCCCCATCAATTTTTAGTTGCGTACCTACCTATATTGTATTATTTACGTCAGCCCCAATCTTAACTTATATTATGAGGCAAATGTAAAAACGTACATAATATCCATTCGAAAATATACCTAATATAATATACTGATTATTTCCCCTCCCCAGGTTTTTCTCTTTTATAGTGGAAAAAAAATAGGGGGGGTGCATGGTCCCTTTCCCCCCTGCGAGCGCCCCTGGTGGTAGTGGCAGTGTTTAAAATGTAGGTAAGTTGCCTGAATTAATATGTGCACTCCAAATATAAATTTTCTCAATCCGCCACTACTACCAAATATAAAAGTACAAATAATATCAATATTAATCTAATGTTATTTTGTTACAAATAGTAGGTATACAATATACATGTAGGTACATATTGAATTTGTTTACAAATATTTTATTGACGACTAAAAATATTACAGATTAGGGTACATGCGTTATAGGTAAATATTAATTTGATTTGTAGGTACGCTCTTTTAAGTGCACGGGTTATATCGTAAAATTTCTATTTGAAAATGTTCGATAGTAAATTAATACAAATTAAAAAAATCGTATTTTATAATAATTTTTTTTTTATATTTTGTTTTATTTAAAAAAAAAAAATTGTAACGGGCCACATTGAATACCTTCGCGGGTCACAAGTGGCCCAAGGGCCTTGGGCACCACTGCCATAATTGTTTATCTTTAATAAGTAAGAATAACGCTAAAAAACTAAAAACTACTGTTGGCTGACTATTTTGTATCAAATGATTTAAAAATAACAAATTGTTAAAAGTAAACGAGGTCGAAATTTAGCTGTTCACAAAAATTCTTAAGTATACATTTCTTCAAGAAAAAACGTACCTATGCTTAGACATTGATCACATAAAATGTTTCCATTTCAAAATAGTTTAAATTTCGAAAATATTTCTTTCTTAAGTAAAATACAAGCTGCTAAAGTAATTGGACTAAATAAACGACCTTATATCATGGTAATTCGATTATAGACAATTTAGTAATAGAGTATTTTTGGAAACCGATCATCAACATTTTTAAGTGATGCAATACTCTATTTAATTACTTTATCTCGGATTCGGTGTACCGAGTTGGTAACAATATTGTGTGACGATAACAATGCGAATTCACTGACGTGTTACTGTTGCCCGACAACCAGAATTGGTCTGTGTGCCGTGATATAAATGATAACCGTTCTCAGTGTGCGTTGATAACGCGAGTAGTTTTGTTGTTATTGCGACTGATCATTTCCGTCGTTGTTGGTTTAATTTCGATTTTATTTTGTTTCTCTTCTCTGTATGAACGTAATATTTGACACAAAATATTGTTGTGTACACACATTCTGGAAAATCTACGTAGTCTCTCGCTCAAACCGATATTCCTACAATTCCATACTATTTTAAAACAATGGACTATGATGAATGTACCTCAACGTTTCACTGGTTGATTAACGCAAATAACGCATTAATAACATCCTGCAGTGGACTGCTCGTATTTTGTGTTTAGTTCTACTTGGACAAGAATAGTAATTCATTGAACGTGACTGTTAGACACATAACCTTACAGACAGAAAATGATGCTACGAAGTATGAACTGTGTGTTCATACTGGTTGTCAACATATGCCTGTATATGAGTGTTGTATGCTTTTTCTCATCTTCCAGTTCAATAGTCAATAGTCATATTGACAACAGTTGGCTCAATGAGGTAAGTGTTTCATAAGTTTTTGTACAATTAATTCTACAAAATTGCTCCTGTTGAATTATTCATTTGTGATAGAGGAAAACAGTTTTGATATTATGTAGGTCAGAGTTTTTTTAATTTCATAGTAGATAGTGTTCAAACAAAATGTATAGGATTAATATGATGTTTGATTTACAATTACATTTTTTTTTAAATTTAATCACCACTTTATACTTCAGCTTAAGTTCAAATAACTATTATAAACTAATTTAAATTCAGTAGAATATGCCCTATTTGTGGTATCTATGTAGGAGAAAGCTACATATAAACCAATTAATTTTTTTGACTCACTAATTCATTATATTATTTTTCATTGTTTTTACAGTTTTATAATAATAATATATATAACATGTAAGCTTAGTTGTAGAACAAATGTTAATTTTTAAAAAATTAAAATAAAAGTCATTCTAAATTTTTAAAATAAAATATGTAGTAATATATCATTCTATATATATTATATATATAATATATTCTAGTGTGTTATATTAAATATTCCATTTATTAGTTCAGAAATTATTATTGTATAAGACAGTGGCGCAACTATGGGTGAGGTTTGAGGGTTGTGACCCCCCAATTGTTCTGAGGTTTTTACAAATTCTACGTATGAAAAAAAATGATTTATTTTGAAGACGTGAAATAGCTGATGTATTATTAGTAATATTAGTATTATAATTAATATGACAAAATGGAAGTTTTGTAATGTTCCATTCAACTTTAAAACATCAGTTACCTTGCTACCACGATTTCTCGATAGTCGATTGTATAATACTTTTTTTGTGGTATCACAATAAGAAATAGAAGTTAAAAAGTTTAATTTATAATTTAAATATTTTACTCATAAAACTAACTTAATCTTACTTCATTATTCCTATCAAATACCTGCAGAAAATGCTTATTTTTCCCAAATTCAAAACCCTTCCTGTTACATTAAATGTTTTTATTTGTCTATTATTTAACATTGTAAATATTATCATAATTATTATTGTTACAAAAAAATAATAAGCATACAAGTGAACAATCACAAAATTTTTTGATAGTTAATTCAGAAAATAGTAATATTGTTTTAAAATGTAGGTTTATTTATTAAAATAATTTATAAGATGAATATTTAATCTAGTTATTTAATTTAAATTCCCAGACAAGATAATATTGTATACTTACATCTTCATTCCAGTAGTAAATCATAATGTTTAATTAGTTTTTCTGCAATTGTTAATTGGTTAATGTCAAACAGATTGATTGGTATATTTCTACTTTACGGGACACCTTATTTTTTGCAATTTTTTTTTTTAACTTTTGTAGTTAAGTACGCTGAAAATGATGGCAAAGTTAAAATTTGGCGCTCGGACATAGTTTTGAAGTTATTACACTTTAAAGTTATTATATATTATATTAAATAACTTAGAACATATTAAACTTTCAAATGCGATGCTGCAGCCAAGTGGCAATGTAACTATTTCTAGGCAGTAAGTGTCAAGAGTTTCAAATCCCATATCTCTTGAAAATTTTTTGCACTTTTTTTTTAATGTACCATGGTATTCAATAATATTATTTTATTAATTTGATCATTATTATTATTTAAAGTTTGAATTTGTCATTTGCCTATCGGTTTTATGCTTCATTTATAATAGATCTTTTTAATTGTGTAATAAAATATTTTTTTTTAATACCTTATATTTGTGGTCGAAACATGTGATTTACTCGCGCAGCGAGGTTTTAGTTTCACATACAAATCATAATCCCATCCGCAACATTATCAAGGTTTGTACAAAAACTAGGTTAGGCTTAGACTTTAATTCCTCTTGGAGCGAAGCCCCATCCCCCCGAAAAGTGCCCCGTAGTGGCACTCGAGTTTGTGAGTGAAGCCGGTAGGCGTTACGAGCGAAGTCCTAAAATTTTTAAAATTACAGTTCCAACTTTTCGAAAAAAAATGTAAACAATTTTCATTAAGATAAGAGACCAAAACCAGATAAAAAAGTTATCGTTAAAAAAAAAAGTACAAAAATTTGTTAGTCCTTTACGGTGATCGAACTCGGTTTCGTTGAAAAATAATCATTGTTGCTACCATTGCGCAACATTTTAAAACATTATTGTTAAAGCATAAGGAGTATTGAAGAGTTTTAGTATAAAGTTATAAACTTTAACTAACTATAATTTCAAAACCAAGTTCTTGCGCCAAATTCCAATTTTACCATTATTTTTTTCACCCAAAATATGACTAAGTCCCCCAAAAAAATTTCCAAATTTTTGGGTGTCCCATAAACTAGAAATGATTTCCGATTGATTCTAAAATATAAATGAAACCATTTTCAAATTTTCCAGTGTTTTCATTTCACAAATTCATATTAATATATTATTTTATAAGTATTGGATCCTCTATTATATTTTAGTCTTCTAATCCAGATAATTCTTCATTATTATTATTTAGTCTTCAAATCTTCTAGAGTTCTATCTGAAATTGGATTAAAAATGTGCTTTGCTAGTTATTTTAAATTTAAAATATATTTATAATTTAATATTTTTTAATTGATTCTGATTACTGTTTCCATATCAAAATTTTAATGATATATGGTAAAAATTCAATTTTTTAGTTATGAAATAATTTTTATTTTATTTTATCTAAAACTCTTCCTTTTTAAAAATAAATAGTGAATACTCAAGTGAATATTTTAAAAAAAGAGATGAAAATTATGTTATTCGTTAACTTCTGTTTTGTAAAATATGTATATAAGTCATATTTAATGTATTTGGCAAACCATTTCTATTTTGTTGAATATTCTATACAAATTATTGTATAGTCAAATGCAGCCTACTAATATAATACTTGAAGACATATTTTATAGGTATTAAAATAATTTGATAAATACATATATTTGTAGGTATTAAAGGGTTGATACTTTTTGTGTAATACATTAGTAGAACTAAGCTTATTATTTTTTGAATGTTATTATTCAGTTATAAAACATTTTATTAATGTATTATACAGTTAGTTATGAACAATGATTTAATAATGAATATAACAACTGACAGACTCTACATACTATAGTTTATTAGTCACTTTATCACAATGCAAAATATCTAGTCTGTTTATAATACTTGTTTACTACAATTTTATCTTTATTTATGACTATAATATTATTTTTATTTTCTATTTTAAATAATTTGTGAGTACCATGCTGTATAATCAATGTTAACAATATTTTTGAGTGCATATTTGTTGCTTAATTTTTTTTTTTTTTGAAATATTAATAAAATAGGTATATGCCACTCTACTAAACTATTGCATACGTACACATAATGGTTTAAGAAAAATACTACATTTATTTTAGAAAGTTTTCGAATATAATTTTTATCCTTAAAAAAATATTATAAAAATATGAGTTCCTAATTAATTATTTATATTATGGGCTTTAATTTATTACTTAAAGTTTAAACCACATTGTGTTTGTTGTATATTATCCTTAAAAATATATGACTTGTATAAACACATTTTTTTGTTTGTATTGTATAAAAAATAATCGTTTTATAAGTATATTTTAAAGATACCTGTATGTTTTAAAAGCTAAAAATCGTTTTTTTTTTTGTTTTTTTTTTTATTTGAAATCGACGACGCCACGGGGACAGCGAGCGCTACACCGAAGTGTTTACAAAAACTTATGGATAAGAGTCGCGACCGCGCTACATTTAGTCGTGTATAGATTATAATGTTGGGTTGCCACGGATCCGTTGTGGTTCGTGGTCCCTCCATCCTTGGTGCCAAAATACGGGAGGGTGAGGTATAGAACGGAGGGGTGGCACATGGCCGGTCTCGTCTCTACCCCGTGCATCTGTTCAGATGCGCCCTCCGTGTTCAGGTCGGTGTTGCGGTTTCCCTGTCTCTCGCGTCCTCCTTCCTCTAGACGATGTTGATCACTATTTTAAAGAACGCAAGCCGTGCCCTTTCTGCTGCGAGACCCATGTTCCTTAGTTGATCCTTTGATCCACATAACAGGTCCTTCACGTTGGGCAGTTGGACTGCCCGACCTTCGATGAATTGGCTAACCGGGTTCCTATGTTCCTACCACTCGTCGCAGTGGAACAGTGTGTTTTGCGGTGTCAACGGCCTCGCAGTACACACATTGTTCGTCCTCTGCGTGATGCATCTGGTGGAGGTATTCTTTAAAACAACCATGCCCGGATAGGGCCTGTGTTAGATGATAGTCTAAGGTCTGTTTGGCTTGAAGCCATCTGGCAACGTTTGGTAAGAGTTGATGGGCCCATCTGCCCTTGGTGCAAAAGCTAAAAATCAATTATAATTGTTTCAAACTTTCTTATAATAATTTAAATACACAATTTTAATAACCAATATTAATTTATAGAAAGTGTTAGGTATTTTATGTTTTTGGTAAACAAATGACGTTTTAACTTTTACCCTAAAATAGTATTAATATTTATCCATATTATAATTATCACAATGTTTTAAATTGAGTTGGTGTATAAATAAAAAAAACTATAAATCAATTCGGTTTGGTTGAGCATTTTTTATATTAAGAGGATTTCATCTCATTTGATTGTCTTTGTCTATTTAACGTGCTGCAAAATCATGTTACATAAAACATAAATTGTAGCATTTATGTTAGATTTTAAATAATTAAAATTGAAATTATTATTAATTTATATTAATTAAATATTTATTTTTATTTAATTTATTTTTAATTTTAAGTATTTTTTATTTTATTTTAATATTTTTGGAAGCATGATACATTTTTTTTTTTTTTTGTAAAGTATGACCAACAAAAAAGCTAGAATTATTAGCTAGAATTATTTAAAAAGTATAAAACTGAAATCCTTGTTACACTATTTGTAAATTACAATAGATTATAGCATAATGGTATACATATTACAATCAGTGTTCGAATTATGGGGAGGGGGTGCGCAGGAGGACGGAGCTCCTTTAATTTTTTTTTTTTTGCACACCTCAACTATATTTTTTCACCGGAACGGGGGACGCCACGTTCATCCTAATTGATGTCCAAAATAATTTTTATGCGAATTTCAATTTTCGTCAATTTCAAAACGAATTTTATAATTTATATTATCTAAACTATTTTTATAATTAAAGATATATGGTGGTTATGATAAGGGACAACGTCATCATTTCTGAAGAAATATAAATAGCAATGTCTGAATTTGGTGTATTATACTTTATACATTGTATGGTTTGTTATTAATATTGGCGATCGACAATATCGTCATTTCGGAAAAAAAAATGCCCGCACCACAACTAATCTTCTAAAGCCGTGGCCCGCACTAAAGAGTAAAAATAAATAAAAACAAAAACCAAATATATGATTATATCATTCGATTCATGAGCCTACCTGATCGTCTACAATTATGTTATTTATTATTTTCTATTGTGACATGTAGGATGTTGGTACTACTATCAAAATATATTATATTTGGAATTTAAATATTAGTTTAGCTGAAAAGTAGCATTCAAAATATATGTAAGGCTGGCGGAGGGGGGGTCAGGGACAAAACTCCCCACGGGTCTGTGTTAAATAATTGCGCACATAGAACGCAGTTTTCAAATCGTTGGACTGAGCTCTACTTAATTTTTCCCAATTTGAGCACTGATTACAATGTAATATTATTACATATAAGTATATATTTTTGACTATATTTGAACAACAATTTTGAATTGTGGCATGTATAGTAAAAAAAACCTCAGGTAATTTGCCAATTATAGTGTATTATAAAATTCGTATAAGTTATTTTGATGTATTACACATATATAAGTATACAATAAAAAAATTGAATTTATAATTCTACCATGCTAATTAATAACAGTATTTTTTTTTTATATATATTCATATGTTCAGTTTAATTATTACCTACTTATTTTTAATCTATTGGTAAACATTTAACAATAATTTTAAAAAATTGTAATATGTATTCTTTGATTAATTATATGTTAACTGTACATCTATACAACTATTATACGTTTTTATACATGTCATTAAATATATCAAGGCTTGACAAACTATTAACATATGAGCCTATTCAGTTTTTAACCTAGTAAATTTATTCAGGGCCATATTAACCATTAGACACTAAAGGAACTGTATAGAAACTTCGAGAAATATTAAGCCTACCTACGAAAATAGGGTTTAGCCAATAAATATAGAAATTTTATTTAAAAAAATGTTTACCTAATCGTTTAGATAAAGTGTGAATGTGCCATGAAAGTACATTTAAATTAAAGCCCGTACAACACATTAGAATATGAAAGAATAGTGTTTGAACACTATCGCATGAATAATGTAAACAGTCCATCTTCACAAGGTGAACCATTCGTTCATGTGCGGTCATGATCGATTTAAGAGCTGTAAGATTAAAAATATCATATGCATATAATTTGTCTGCAAAGAAAATCTTAAAACTTGTATCCAATTTTCAAGCTTTAAATATTAAATTTAAAAGTTTTATGAGTTTTCAATTACAAACATTTTAGAGATTTTTCTTAAGACGGTTGGAAGCAGCGTATTTATTTCACGTTGTAGACCTAAAAGCCTGACAAGATTACGTATACTTAAAATCATAATTAAATTCTGTAAAAAGATTTGAGTGGATCAACCTTTTTCCTAGGTTAATGTGGAAATCGATTTTTAATATTTGTTTAAAAGTTGTCTTTAAATTTTAATTGAGTTTCTTAATTTTTTTTTAATTTTTAGATTTACTTTAGTGTCTTTTTAAGAATGTTAAACAGTGATTCTAAAATCGACTTACACAATAACTTAGAAAAAAGGTTGTTCAACTCAAATCTTTTTACAGAATTGAAATCCGATCATTTAGAGTTGACGTTTTTTTGTCAGGCTTGATTAATTTTCAGAGTTTCTTCGTTGGAACAAAATATTTTATTTCATTAAATGCAATGACTTGTACATGCGCGTGCAAACCATTAATTGTTTCCCCGAAACGTTAAATATCGGCGCTCAACGTCAGCCGCCTGTGAACCGATATTATATAGATCCCTATATAGTCTCATTGTGAATGTAAATAAATTGTGTTAACTATATTTATAATTTAGTATATTTACTGTAATGGATTTTTACACATACTGTACGATTATGCCACAATTACCTATGGGTTGAGTCTAGGGTTGCCAACTGTCCCGCGTGAGACGGGACGTCCCGTTTCCAGAGCTCAAATAATGCGTTCCGCGATGCGTATCTGCGGGACGCTCATTATCCCGCTTTTTGTAAGCCTGTATAAGTATTTTTATATAGAAACCTTATATTTTTACTGTGGGCATTTAAAACTATTTTCCGTCCGAAATTCCAATAGAGTCGATTGCACGAAACGGTTTAATCAAAAATTGGTAGTATTTATAGATTCAATTCAGTATTCAGTACACAATTACTTTTTCAAAAAGAAAAAATAATTGTCTTATGATAGGGTACCCTTAATCGGGAAAAGTGCTTTATTTACTAATTTGTGTTAAAAAAACCTTTTGATGACTACTTTAAAATAGCGATTATTCTGTTAATTTTATATGAATATTTTAAATTTTAAATACAACTGATAACAATTATTAAAATCATTTTCTCTTGTTTCTGTAAATTTGTAAGCATGTCCCGCTTTTTGTGTCAAGTTTCGCATATAAATATCTGGTTTCCCGCTTATCTGTAAATAAGAGTTGGCAACCCTAGTTGAGTCGACACAACTTACTACTTGTAGGAGCCATATCTAACGTTTAGTTTCAGACGTTTTAGTGCATTGTTACTTGATTTTATATATGGATTCATTACTTCCAGAAATAATCGATTCTAGGTTTGATCAAGGATTATCAATAAGGCCAGGTTATTCCCAATAAGACCAGGCATTCCCGAAAAAAAATTTAATACTACAATAGTTGTAGTATGATAATTATGATTATAGTTATTGTAATAAATTATATAAATATAATTACCATAAAACTTACGAATTTATTTGTTATGATTATAGCACCTTTAGCTTTTTATTTTATTTCTAATACATCTTGAATTAATTAATAATTAGATGTTATGACTATACGTTCTAAAAATTTTTTTTATAAAATTTGTGTTCAACCGATGATTCTCGCACTCGAATTGCAAATGCGTTATACTTATTAATTATTATGAATTAATAAATGATAATAATAATAATAATAATAATACTGAATAATATGTCTTGCGGTGTATAAACGACGACGGTAATGACTAGGGAACGGATTTATATGTAATAAAAATACATAAATATGTACATATGTATGTAAGTATAATTTATAAAATAAGTTCTAAAACCATCCAAATATGTAGGAAAAAAATTTAAAAAAAAAAAAAAATATAATTACTAAATTATCAAAATGATTTGTTGCATTGAATTATTACAATATATTTTAAATTATCAAATATTAAATGTCGCCTATTAGATCTGAAAATATTTTTAAAACGGCTAAATGATCGTTCCACATCAACCTACATCGGTTGATTTAAGCATGTTTGAAGGGCATATTATTAGAAGGCGATAATTCCAAATTTTTAGAAGGGTGTCTGCCACTAATTATGTTATTAATTGATTTAAAATCAATATGACCTGAAATTTTTTTCTGTAAAAACATGAATTTTCTTTTTTACTACTTCTCCTATTGGTCCGTTTACGAGTTTTCATTTTGCAATCGTTGATTCGACAATTTGCATACTTTCATTCAAGGACATATTTTTGTTTTTAATTTTATAATTGTATGTGCAATAAAACTAAAATTCACTGAGATGAAAATTAAATTTGTTTTCAATGTTTCATTTTGCATAATATTTTGAGCTTTTCTAATAGCGATAAAAGTTCTGAATCTAAATTTGAAATAATTTTTTATATTTTTGTATGAAGAAGACGTATGAATGATGAAATAATAAAATATGTTTAAAAATATTTACAAATTAGTGAAATATGTAAAAATATGTAATTATACCAAAATATGTAAAAATATGTAAAATAAAAGTAGCATCATATTAATAGGAATGATTTAAATTATGAACATTTTTTATCAAATTTTAAATATCTTGTTTTAATAAAAATATGTATTTACATATAAATCCGTTCCCTAGTAATGACTAATGACGGTCCGTTTGCTGATAAAGTCGGA
Source organism: Sipha flava (assembly GCF_003268045.1). NCBI lineage: Eukaryota > Metazoa > Arthropoda > Insecta > Hemiptera > Aphididae > Sipha > Sipha flava. Next base: position 76,094 of record NW_020271739.1, read on the forward strand.
GCTTATTATTTCGGGGAAGTCACACACAGACTAATAATCTAATGCACACACTCGCAAGGCTTAACATCACGCGTATAAGGTATTGTCTATACTCAACCTCTTAAAAAAGGTCCACTCCAACCCCTATAACATTTAATTTTTAAATGCTCATATTTTTTTTTTAATTATGATCCAATTTTTTAAATTTATATTAAGAGATAAAGTACGAGGAACTTCATGTTAAATATTCAAGACTTTTTGTCCAACCAAAGTTATTTTATTGACATTTTATGAATAAAAGCTAAGCAAATATGAAATATTCAAATATTTATGAATATCTAAAAAAAAAATTATCAAAATATTTTGATAGTTATATTATCTATAGCGAACGGTGATATAATTTAGAGAAAATGTCTAGACACGTCAATTCCTATTTTTTGAGTTGCGATGAAAAAAAACTCGATTTTGTCATAAACTTGTATACCGCAAATGTCATTTTTATAACTTTGTGTCGATTTTTTTGCTATTATTAAGAGAATTATTGCGAATTTACCAACTACCATAGTACCACCTAGACAGCATTTCCTATCACAAACCTATGATTTTTTTTAATCGGAACAATCTTGGTTGAAATTGTGTACACATACACATAAGAAACATCATTGCAAAACTAAAACATTCATCGTTTCACTTTGAATCTAAAAAAATATTTAATAATTACTCGTAGTAATTATAAGTCAATATTGTGTAAAAATCTATGACAAATATGAATGATGATTAAAATATTATTAATTTCCATGTTATTAAATTTATATAAGTTACTTTAATAGATTCTAGAGGTTAAATGATATTTATTCAGTTTACGGAATTATCATTTGGGATGCACCTGTTATTATATAAAAAATAATATTCAATCATTTTTCCGGAACCCAAGTACATGCCGTCATTATTTATATATAAACTACTTTCTAACATCGTTCGTTGAGATTGTTCGTTCAAGAATTATAAGAGTATAATGTTTAGGTGTAATATTTTATATTTCTTATAAATTGATTCATTAAACGTATTATAAACGTTATTGAGAGTTGACGTCTAGTGATTTGGTAGTAAGAATTAACTTTTAATCCGTAGATGAATCATTATTGTGCCCTTATAAAACTATAAATACAATTTATTTGTATTTATATATATTTATGTATAAGTATATACATATTGTATAGTTATAATCATAGTATAGTATTACATATATGATATAAAATGTGTCTGTGAGTACACGAGTATTTATCTACATAATTTTGACAGCTGTTTTTGCAGTTATGGTGTAAGGTACTGATTAAGACTTGACATTTTCCACAATCGCCGCATTATATAATTTTTTTGAATATTTAAATCCTCGGTAACAGTATTTGTAGTGTTTACTAGTGGTTTTATATAACACTTTTTTTAGAAACTTTATGAATATAACATGTAGTTATAAAAACCTTGAGATAAATTGATAATGAATGTTAATTACTACTATTCCGATAACTGTTAAAATAAAACAGTTATAAAATAATAAAAAATAAAAATGAAATAATTTAATTACTTGTATTATTAATTAAATGTTAGTTTATATATAGAAATAAATAAACCGGTCGTATATTACAAATAAAATAATACTCCAGGCTAAGTTTTTATTTATATAAAAAACAGTTATTAAATGATTTATGATTATTTACTTATTTACCAATTTTTTCAGTTAAAAGGGAAGATAGACGAGACCAATAGCACAGTAGAAATAGTTGATAAATTCAATAATTATCAAATATACCCTCGCATTATAAGCATTGTTTCAAAAGATTATTTTAAGTTTTTTAAGGTAAATATTTTTGTACCTTCATTTTATTTTTAACCTTAGACTTTGAATTTAAATTTGTGTTTACGTCGTAATTAGGTAAATTTACGAAGAACTTGTCCATTTTGGTCAGACAATAGTAAATGTGCTATGAGATATTGCCAAGTGGAATCCTGCCAGTTGGTAAATAATCTAGACAGTTTTTACTTTTTTTTATAAATTACCTAGTTTCATTATCTTTTTTATTCTTTTTAGGATGATGTACCTATAGGTCTTAAAGGCAGTCATCATAGTTTAGTAGATGAAGATATGTCAATTAAGGTGCGTATCTTATGATACTAAATACTTTATTTTATATGTATAAAATTGAAAATATGTATATTTTTAAAAATACTTACATGATATTATGTTTCCTAGTGTGGCTGTTGTTTGTCAATTTGGTGTCCATTATATGTTCATACATACGTAATCCATTCCATTTTACCTTTGTTTTAAAATCCTCAATCCAATTTATTTGCTTTTATTTTAATTTTATTTTTAAGTAATAGTGAGACAATATTTCTCTCTACAGTATATGGAAGGACCACAACAACAAGAATGCGAAGGAGCAATGCAAGATGAATTAGGTTACATTAACACTACTATAAGGTTAGTATCATATTTGGTAAATAATTCTTAAAAACTAAGATATAAATATTTTTTTTCATGCATATACTTATATTATAGTTGAATTATTGTTAGTTATTTATACTCAAAAGAAGTACATAAGTGTTCGTTTTTTTTTTTTTTTTTATAATAATATAGGTATATAAATATTGTGTTCAAGAATTGTTATAATATACGTATCTTTATGATTTTCGTAACAATATACCAGGGGTGGGGAAACTGATAGCCCGTGCTATATTTTCAAATTACATCATAAAATTTTAAAGTTAATCGTTTATACCAGTGGTCGGCAACTGGTGACCCGCTGGCCGCATTCGGCCCACTTGTCTCTTTTATACGGCCCGCATTAAATTCCAAAACCAGGATATGTCATTGAATATCATATCAATTTTGTGTATTGTCTGGTCCGTGAATCCTTTTCAATTTGTGAATGTGGTCCAAGGGCCCAAAAAGATTGCCGACCACTGGTCTATACTCTATCTTAACAGTATAATTATTTTTATCTGGTATTAAACATCGTTAAATGTCTATATGAAATATGTCATAATAATAATAGTAGAGTAGTATAGATTCATAATAATATTAATCTAAATGTCATATGTATGTATACGCATTTTGTATGTCGTGTGTGTTGAATTTATTATTTCCGTATTCAAAAATGCTAATTAAAATGCATGTATTATATATGACTGTTTTTTTCTACGCTCTGGCTAGCTAGATTTTAATTTTCTAAAAATTGGCCCACTAGTAACTTTGAGTTGCCTATTCTGCTATATACTATTTATTATTTATAAATTAAGAAAGTGATTATTGTGGAAGTTCAAAAATAAGATACTAATGTTCTTTAGAAATGTTTTCTATTTATAATAGTGGGTTCATAATTTTTCCCATCAAGACTTCCATCGAGTACATTAAATACGAAAGTTTTAATAATTTAGTTATTGAGTATAAAAACAAAAACATCTCGACCTTTGCATAGTTGGAAAATTTGAAATCACATGGTGTCAAAAAATGTACATTACTTTAACTTCATTGATAGAATTATAATTATTTATATTATTGTTGCTTATTATTATATTTTAATATACGAATATACAGAAACACGCTTTAGACGCTGTTTTCCGTCGGTCCCTATAATGCCCTGCTAAGCAAAAGTACCGTAAAAACCAAATTATTAGTTTTGAGAAAAATGCAGTTTTGTATTTTTCATTTTATTATACTTTTATTATTTGTTAGTCTATTTGATTTAGTATAAAACATATCTACCTTAATACTTTTTTTTGACGAGGAATGCAATGAAATAATAATTTAAAAGTATAATTCGCTTATTATACGAATAAAAGTTACTTTTATCTCATTATTTAGCAATATAAGTTGTTAATAATTTTATGTATTAAAGATAAACGCCGTAAATAAATTTTACGGCATTATTGCTTAATAATAATAAATTGTCTAAAAATGTATTTACTAGACTAAAATGTCGTATATAAATTTATATAAATAATTAATTTAAATATGGCAAAAAATTATATCAAGTAGGTATAATGGTTGTAAACATGAGTTTTATAACAAATTAATCAATTTTATCGTTAAATTAAAAAAGTAATAATAGTTTAATAATTATGAATTGGAATATTTTCCCATAATTGTTTCCTATTTTGTGGAATAACTTGTATCAAGTTTTTGTGAATGTCATTTCTTTTTTGAACATGAATGCTACAAGGTCCTTTCAATAGTTGAGGTGTAGCCATTCCGGATACTTTCATAACACTTTTTTTTAAAAAATTCTCCACAATGGTCCTCCAAATGGAGAATAAAAATCAATACAGACAAGTCCTTTCACATTCCTTTTACTTTAAGAAAAGCTGTTCTTCCTACAATCTATTTTCAAAACAATCCAATCCAAACCACAACTCAAACCAAATACTTAGGTCTAATTTTAGACAAGCGTCTAACATGGGGCCCACACCTCAAAATTAAAAGAAAGACTCTCAACACCAGACTTCATCTACTACGTCCTATCCTCAAGTCCAAACTCTCTATTGAAAACAAATTACTATTATACAAATCAATGCTAAAACCTATCTGGGCATATGGCATACAAATTTGGGGATGTGCCAAGCCTTCCCAAATACGGACCATACAAGCCTTCCAATCTATTTCCCTTCGCCTAATAACATCCGCGCCATGGTACGTCTCAAACCTCTCACTTCACAAGGATCTTAAAATTGAAACAAACTCCAAAACAGCCAAAAACTACTACAAAAAGTTACACACCAAAACAGCTAACCACACAAATCCATTGATTTCCAACTTGGCCAGTGAATTCATGCCTAATAACCCCCCTCGTCGATTAAAAAGACACTGGTGTCGTGATCTCCTAAATCCCGACCTGCACTAATTGAAAAAAAAAAAAAATTAAATTAAAAATAAAATAATATAAAGCTCTCTCCCCCAAGTTAGAGGGTATCCACACTGGTGGACCTCCCTCCTTACGCCATTCACGTTATACATATCCTTTTTTTTTTGTCATCATATTTACTTATTGTATGTATATAAATTACAGATTGTATATATTCTATTTTATCTATTAAAAAAAAAAAAAATCGAATATTCCCGTCGAATCTTTATAACATATATTTAATTATATTATTATTTCTATTTTATAACTATATAGTTAAATTTTTTCTATTAATTTTCTTACTAAGTGTGGAAGGTATCACATTGAGCTCCGGGTCGTAAATAAACTCTTCTTGTGAATCCATTAATTTAATTTTTAAATTGTTTTTTACCCTTACAAAGGGATAATGTCCACCTATTATCCTAAACGAACAAACTCTACCAACCACGCAATCCATCCGCTACCTAGGCATGACTATCGACCAACGACTTACTTGGGCTCCACATCTACGCAACAAAATCTCAACTCTAAACCAGTAGTGGCCAAACTACGGCCCGCGAAAGTATTCTACATTACAACTTTTATTTGCGTAACTGTAATATTTTACATTTACGTAAAAAAAAAAAAAATTGAAAAATACATTTTTTATGGTCCGCGGTAAAAAAAAGATATATTTTTATGGTCCGAGGTAAAAAAAGTTTGGCCATCACTGCTCTAAACGATCGTTTTCGTCTTCTCCGTCTTCTTCTAACTTCTAATCACGTAAAATTACAAACCAAACTACTAATCTATAAACTTTTTCACAAACCAATGTGGGCGTATGGAATCCAACTTTGGGGTTCAGCAAAGTTCTCTAACATCAACAAAATACAGCGTTTCCAATCAAAAACCTTCCGAACTATTACCAAAGCCCCCTATTACGCATCAAACCATTCCCTACATAATGATCTTGCCATCCTCCCCATCCAAGATATTGCTAAAACCTTCTATAAACGATTCAACTTAAATTTTAAAAACCATACAAATTCAGTAATCAAAGATCTGGCCTCAAAAAATATACTTGAAAACCCAAAAAAAAAATTAAAAAGGCGGTGGTGTCGAGACCTACTAACTTAATAATAAAAAAAAAAAAAACTGTAAATACCACAATTGTAATAATTATTCCTATCGCTTGTTTCTTTATTACTATTATTATTATTTAAATAGCTAACCTAAATTATTGTTAAAAAACCGCCTAAGTGCTTTGACCGGGAAGGTTCTTTACTCTGTTTGTTACTCACGACGAAAAATATGTACCTTAATTGCACTTATTGTTCCATTTGCAACAAATTGTGTTAAAAAAGATTAAAATTTCAATAAAAAAAAAAAAAAAATTAAATTGTTTAAAATAAAAGTTCACTAACGTCGTAATGAAATAAAGTACGTATTCTTAACAGCCGTGCATATAATACTGACAACAAATAATAATCTGAAAAAAAGTCACATTACTATAATTTTATTTTAATATATTGATGAGATAAAACAACCATAATAAAGTCGTTAACTTTTCAAATAATATTGAAGAAAAAAAGTCCAAATGTTAGATAATAACGCCGTAACTCAAGTAGAACATGGAAATGTTATGCGAAAACGCCGTATGTATAAACATATTTAAGGCGTTTATGCTTAGTAAGTGTAAGATGCGGCATTCTTACTTAATACTTCTAATTTTTTTTGTTACTTACGGCGTTTTTAAATCTAAATAATTGATTTTATTGCCTATTTAAAGTCATTTTAGGGGTATTTTATCTACATTTATAGTGATAAATTTATCGTCACTAACTCGTTTTTTTTATTTTTTTCGAGTTACGGCACTTTTGTTTAGCAGGGAAGTGTACTAGTCAATATAAAAATTACCACTTAAGACTAATTCATTTTTTATTAAAAATATATTGTAAATTTTAATATGATGTATGCCTAAGCTTACATTAGTCATGGAATTACATCTGATGCGGAAAATGTAAAATTCCTCAAAATTTCAAAAATTTTAACCACACGAACTTAAAAAATGTTGAAAATGTACATGATAGTAAACAGGGATAACTTAAACTTTACACGCAATGTTTTTTATTTTCTAGAGTAAAAGAGTGATTTACTTGTAACCTCCCAATTAAAACAGTTATAACTTAAAAACTGTTGAGATACAAACGAAGGGACTAGAGGTACAATCAGGTACAAACAAGGTACAAACGATTGGGATCGGATAGGACCCGACATTTGAAAGTGGGGGGTACTGGGGAAACCTTTCTGATTCACATCTTTTTGAAATTCGAAAAGTATTGTTCTCTGTAAAAAATGCCGAAGAAATATTAGGTTATATCAACAAAATCAAAAACTTTCTTGCTGAAACGCATTGTCAGAATCTTAAGCGAACAAATTTTTTTTTAATATGTAATAAAATTGAAAAATGGTAATAATAAATATACATACCTATTTATATTAATAAATGTATGTATAATAGCAAAAATGATATGCAATTATAACTTATAAATGTTTTACTTGTTTAATTATGTTCCATAATAAAATAATAAACTATTTACTTATATTTCAATAATTTTATTTTTTTTTCAATTCCCGCATAAGACGCTTTCCCGTTTAAAACGCTCTAATGAGGTAATTCCATAAAGAGCGTCTTAAGCGAGTTTTACGGTAGGTAATTTAATTATTAGTATAATTAAAAAATAAAATAAAACAAAGTTTTTGTCACCAAATTACTTTACTGTTTTGTTTTAAGGCGTTTTAAGGTTATTGCATTTATAATGATTGTATGATATTTAACATTGTTCATTTGATTTTAATATAATAGCGTAAACCGATGTTAATCTTAATTAAAACTGTTGTGCCTTGTGCGCTTATGTGAATTTTGGTAATAATTTTTAAAATCAAATTGCTAAAACAGTTCTTTTGCAGAAAGTGTGGGATAAATATTACTAATTTTCGCGTGACGTCTGAATAATGTTCGTTGCTATGTTGAATATTAGGGAGACTTCAGTTAATTATACAGACCATTATTGCAACGTAGTGGTCAAATATCCTTATGATTTATTTTCCTATCCCTACGTTTCTATACTTCTACATAAACATAAATATAAACATAAACTTACTTAAACATAAAAACATAAACTATATTCATTATGTTAATTAAATTAACAACTATTACAAATTATTTTTACTCCAATCATTAACGTTATGTCAATGATGCATGTTAATATGAAAAGATGAATAATTTTAATATCAAGCTGTATCTATGTAATAAACTTTGATATTTAATTGTAACTTCTTTTTTTGAAACAGATTCAATCATTACTACAAAAAGAACAATTCCATTGATAAGTATGACATAATTAGAGTAAAATTAAAAACTAAATTAAACATTAAATCAGCTAAAATATAAAATTAAATATATACTAATTTCTTTTATTTATATATTTACTTTATTCTACTTGTACATTAAGTTTTGCGCTATAAAGTCTAATGGCCATAGCAGTCACATATTGTAAAATAATAAAAAAAAAAATTAAATATAAATATCGACTTGACTTATAATATATACTTCAAACTTTTTTTTATGGCCTATTCGAGGCCGTTTAGAGCCATCGCTGCTTCCAATATGCCTCTCCACGCCTCTCTATCCATCGCTAATCTTTCTCTATCTCTGATTCATAAGAGTTTCAGATCTTCTTTTATTCGGTCGCTCCACCGCTGTCTTGGTCGTCTTCTTGATCTTGTTCAATCTGGCTTCCACATTGTAACGTTTTTTATTATACTACCTTCCGCTCACTATATATGTCCTGCCCAGCTAAGTCTTCGACTCTTTAGAACACCTACTATATCAGTTTCATTAAACAATTCTCTTAGTTCTACTTTTGTCCTTCGTTCGTATTCGTTGTTTTCAGTATTCTTTTTAGGACCGATGCACAGACGCGTATTTAAGGAAAAACATGGTCAAAACCGAAAGAAATAAAAATAACTGAATAAGATAACTATTGACGGTAATTTAAAGATTACATATCAGAGTACAAAGTTCAGTTAGATAAACAATCTTAGTGATGACAAATCGAATAGTAGATACCCAATCTATTTGTTCACCACAACTCACAAGTGAATACTATAAATAGTGTTTTATAGTTTTGCCTTAATATAATTTTGTTTTACACTTCATATTTAAGTAGTTTATTACATTAAAAATAAACGTTATTTGTTAGTTATAAAAGATGGAATCTATCCCTGGAGGTAATTATATTTATCGTACTAATTTTAGCAATAAAATATAAGTTACTAAATATCATATAAAGTGTATAGTTATATATATTTTACATTCCGGATCAAGCGAGATCAACTTAAAATTGTAACAGATTTTAATAGTCATACTTATAACAAATATATTAAAGCAAAAAATATTTGCTAATATCTGCGATATTAGTCAAAATTAATTAAATCATATTAAAAACCTGTAAATATACAAAAAAAAATATTTATAATTTTATTAAATATTTTTATATAAATTACTTATTTTATTTTTACTGCACGTAAACCTATATTTTATAGTTATTAGGATCATATTAAATCATAAATAAATTATTCTTTTAAAACTTATACTATTTAAAAATTAATTTTTTATATAGGATCTCGATGTAATGATATTGTTCTTAGTAGAAGAGACTTGTATACAATTTTAAAAGAAGGTTCAACAAAATCGAAACATCCACATGGAAATTATGAACACTTAACAAAATATATACTAGAAATTACTAAATATCCAAATGAATTACCGAAGGATATAAAAAAGGTTTAATCTTATTTTATTTCCCAGTTTAATACCAAATGGTCTGCATCATCTCGAAACGTAGATTATTTTTTAAAAAAAAATTTTGGTTGGTTGGAAACTAAAATAAGTTTTCCTATGTACAAAGCTTCTTCATTTTCTTCAAATGATATGAAAGTTAAGGGTGGAAGACCAAAAGTGGATTTCTCTAAGAGTAGTGAACGTACAAAACGTAGAAAAACTCAATTATTAAGGTCCGAGGTAGGTTCTTTAGAATTATCTTATGCGGCTCAGATGAGTCTCCGTGCAAGTGGCCAGTTAGATGCTGCTAATGTGATAAAAGATGTGACATTAACAACACCTAAACGAGCAGAAAAATATAGAAAGGCTTATAAAGAAACGTCAAAATCAGTTATGCCACAGAAGTAATTACTATTGAAACCAAGAACAAAGAAAATCAAATAAAATCATTGATTCCTTCTTCTTTTATTTTTAATGATCGTGAAGTGGTAGTAAATTATCAATTATTATTTACAATGGTCGACGGAAAAGTATGCAATGCAGTGTGTGATAATAAATCCACGTTAAAATGTTACATTTGTGGTGCAACATCTAAGGATTTTAATGACATTAATAATATAACTCGTATAAGAATCGACGAATCGAACATAAAGTTAAATTTTGGGCTATCTATATTACATGCCTGGATACGATTTTTTGAATGTTTGCTTCATTTAGCTTACAAATTAAATGTAAAAAAATGGCGAGTATTAGATAGCAAAAGTAAGGAAGTTATTAAAACTAATAAAATTAGAATTCAACAAGAATTTAAATCACAATTAGGACTAATAGTAGATAAACCAAAACCTGGGTTCGGTTCCTCAAATGATGGAAATACGGCACGCAGTTTTTTTGAAAATTCTTTCATATCATCTTCTATAACTAGAATAGATGAAGGTATAATAAAACAATTTCAAGTTGTACTTTTAGTCATATCAAGTGGTTATAATATAAATGTGGATAAATTCAAAATTTTTACTCTTGATACGGCAAAAAACTTTGTCAATAAATATCCATGGTATCCAATGTCTACAGCTGTACATAAAATTTTAATTCATAGTTCAGAAGTTATATCGTCTTGTATCTTGCCTATTGGTCAATTGTCCGAGGAAGCGCAAGAGGCACGTAATAAGAATTTTAGAAAATATCGTGAGGACTTTTCACGTAAAATGTCAAGAAAAGTTACAATGGAAGACGTTTTCAATCGTCTTCTTGTATCATCAGATCCATATATATCTAGTATGAGAAACCTGCCAAAAAAAGAACTGAAAACTTATTCTAAAGAAGTTTTAGACTTGTTACAACCTCCTGATTATAATTTAGACACCGAAAAAAATATTAACGATTCCAGTTCAGATTCTGAATATAATTCCAGTACAGATAGTAGCGACTAGCGAATGGAAGTTTATTTTTTAAAAAATGTTTATTTATTTTTTATTTTTTGTATGTTGTATTTCTTATTTTAAAGATAATGTACAAAATCATAAGTTTATTTATAACTTGCTCTAAAAATAAATTAAATTTGCAACTTTAATGAATATTAATAATGTATTATCACCTTGGAATGTTATTTAAGTTATGACCATGTTTTTCCTTAAATACGCCACTGTGCGATGATCCTCCTTAGTATTTTCCTCTCAAACGTCATTAGCTTCTTCTCATCTGCCTTCGTTGATGCCCACGCCCCGCAAGTGTACAATACTATAGGCTTGACCAGGGCTTTGTAAAGTCTGATTTTTGTCTTCTTGATAGTAGTTTTTACTTAAACAGCGTTACCAATGAAAAATAACACTTATTCCCTGCTATTATTATACGATTGATTTCCTCATGGCTATTTGCCTTTTCATTTACGTCTACTCCAAGATATTTAAAGTAATGTACTTTTTCAAATGTCATATCTCCCACTAAAATTGAATTTTGGTGATGTTGCCTCTGTGATACAATTAGGTATTTAGTCTTGTCTTCATTGATGTTTAGACCTATACTTTTTCCTTCCTCTATTAATTTATTTGCTGTGTTTCTTACTTGGTCTTCTGTTTCATCTATTATAATTATATCATCCGCGTACGCTGCCGTCACCACATTTTGTTCACCAATTTTTAAACCTATGGAGTCGTCTTGCATTTTCTTTACCACTGACTCCAGGGCAATTTTATAGAGTATAGGGGATAGTGCATCTCCTTGTCTCAGATCCGTTTCTACTGGAAAATCTTCTGACATTACTGAGTTGAACTTTACATTTTAAATTTTGAACACAAACCTTCACTAATCTCACAAGTTTTACCGGTATTCCGAGTTCAATCATAACCCGTCAAAGACTACTTCTCTTGATAGAGTCGTAGGCTTGTTTGAAGTCTGCAAATAGTAAGTATATATATTCGTCGAATTCATGGCTTTTTTCCATCATTTTAATTATATGTAATTGTTCTACAGTTGATTTACTTTGTGTGGACCTCGCTTGGTAATCTCCTATTATCTCTTTGGCGTATGGTTTTACCTTATTTAGTAACATATTTGACAAAACTTTGTACGATGTATTAAGAAGTGAGATTCCCCTATAGTTCTGGCAATACATAGCATCTCTTTTTTTATATATCGGACATAATAGCGACGTATTTCATTTTTACCATCATGGTATCTTCTCATCGTTCCATATTTTTTCAATTAATTGTTTTAACGTAGTAATTAAGGCTTTTCCTCCTCTTTTCAACATTTCTGCTGCAATCCCATCTTCCCCCGGTACTTTCCCGTTCTTAAGCATACTTATCACTTGTTCAATTTCTTCTTCTGTAGGTTTCTCTATATATTGTTCAACTGTAGTAATTTTCTCCCCTGACTCATTTTGGGTAGACTGATTAAGCATTATTTCAAAAACGTTTTTGAATTCACCGACCACTTCTGTTTTTTCTGTTATAAGTAACCCATCTTTGCTTTTCATTATTGTTGACTTTGCCTTGATTCCGGTTTTGATTCCGTTTGCTTTTTCAAAGAAAAGTTTCGTATTATTCTTTAACTGTTTTCTAACATTTCTATCCTTATTTTTTCCCACTCTCTTTTTTTTCTTCTGATTGTACGCTTTGTTTCTCTCTGTTTTGTAGCCAAAATTCTCTTATTATTTTCGGTAGGGTTTTTAAGTACTTCTATTCATGCTAAATTTCTTTTAGCCATTACCCTCTTGCAGCTTTCATCGAACCATTTATTCTTAGTTTTTTTTTTCTTGAAACCTCAAGATTTCAATTTCCACTTTCTTTCTTGTGCTCTGTAATACTCCACATTTCGTTTGGATTGTTTGTTTCTTATATCGATTGTAATTCTTCTGTTAGTTTTCTTTTATACTGTCCTTCCACTGCCTGATTTTTTAAAGCTTCTGTACTCATCCATTTGCGCAGTGCTGTTCTTTTTTGCCGTTCAACTGACAGTCTAATTTTGATATTAATTTTTACAAGAAAATAGTCCGATATTGCACTACTTCCTCTCATACTCCTAACATTTGTAATCCATTTCCTAATTTTTTTTCCACTATGACGTAGTCTATGTGTGACTAGATGCCGACACCCAAGTTTGCTTGTGTATATTTTTGTGTGGAAATGTTGTGCTACTAACTATTATATGCCTTGTCATAGTAAAATTAATTAATTTAGTGCCATTATCACTTGATTCTTCATGAAAGCTGTGTTTCCCAATTGTTGGCCTGTATATTAATTCGTGTCCTATTTTTGCATTAAAATCTCCTACCTGGTATTTTACTTTATTTTACGGTATAAAGTCATAAACTGCATCCAATCTTTTTAATTTTTTATCTTATCCTCTTTATCTTCGGTTGGTGCATAGCAGTTAATTAGGACTATATTTACCCATTTGCATTCTATTTCCATAAAACATATCCTGTCATTAATCGTCTCAAATTTTTTAACTTTCGGCAATATCTTGTCATTTACAATAAATCCAACTTAATTTTTGTACTCTGTTCCACCACTATAAAAAAAGGGTCTAATTTCCAGTTCTTTGATTTCCATTCTCTCTGGCTACCTTATTTCTTGAATCGCTACCATGCCCAGTCGATATCGTTCAAGCTCCGATATCACTGTCGTCAAATGTCCAGCCCTATACAATGATTGCTTATTCCAAGTTCCAGTTAAAAAATCCTTAAGTTCCATTTTCATTCGAGGCATATTAGGTCGATTCGTAACCAGTTTTTTTTTTTACATGTAGGGTGGTTAGCCCTACGATAACCCCCATTAATGGAGGGCTCAACTGGGCGGTGGTGGTGCTTCAGTGCATGATGTGTCGCTAAGTGTCACTTAGTGTACGCCTACTTACCTGAGACGATCCTAAACATCCTTCAGGCTGCACCACCACCTGGCTGAGGTCCGCGGGATTGTCACACCCGTTATCCTGTGAAGGATACCCCAAGTGGGCATACTTTAAACTTATCTATTCTTATTCATATATTATCCTTTTTTCTATCTTAAGATCTTTAATGTAACATGTAACATTAAAAATATTAAATTTAAAATCAGTCTGTGGAATTTATTGATCTGTCAATCTGTGAAAATGTTAAGGGATGAACGGATAGCAATTATTAGTATAATTGTATAATGTTTAGTTTTATTTAAAAAAACATTTTCAATAAATCGATTAGATATTTTATTAATAATATGTAATGTAATGTAATATTTTTTATTGTAAACAATAAATATTTACGCCCAGAGGCAAGAGTACCTACAGTTTAAATATAAAGACAAAATAGGTACACATTTAGAATTTTTATAATACTTTTTACTTTGAACATAAATAACTTGGGGATCAAAAAAAAAAATCAAAGTTTTCTAATGAATTGCAGTTATACATAATTATATTTAAAGGAGAGTGTAGGCTATAGTTTTGTTTAAATGGTTGGATATAAAATGAGCTAGTGGTGCGAAGATTGTGTGTAGGAACATTAAAAGAGATATTGGAGAGTAATTCAGAGCAATCTATTTTATTATTTAACAATTTATACATAAATTGAATGTCAATATTAAAACGTCTTTTTTCAAGAGATGCGATATTTAATTCTGAAGCTAATATAGGAATTGATATATTTATTTTCCCTGATTTATATCTTAGAAAATGAATAAATCTGTTTTGTATTTTTTTTTTTTTTTTGATTTTTCAATTTGACCTGATTAATAGGGATTTCAAATTAAGGAACCGTATTCAACAATTGAACGAATTAACTTAAAGTATAGTACTTTTAAATAGTTTATATCATTAAAATGCCAAAAGGTGCGTTTTATAAATTCAAACATTCTTTGTGCTTTATTATAAATATATGTGATATGTTCACTAAATGATAGATTGTTTGAAAGTATTATATCAAGATCTTTAACATTAGATTTTGTACTAAGAATATTATATAGATAGTGTATTTCCAGACTATGGGTTTCTTACGTTTTGTAAATGTAATTTTGGAGCATTTAGAAATATTAATTTTAATTTGATTACGAGTACACCATGCTTCAAATTTTTTTAGGTCTTCTTGTAATTTTTTACAATCATTATTTGTGTTTATATTCAGGTAAATTTTTAAATCATCAGCAAATAGAAGGTATTTACAATAATGGAATTCATTGTAGAGGTCGTTAATAAAAATATTGAAGAGTATCGGTGATAAATTACTGCTTTGAGGTACTCCTGATGTAACAATGATTTGATCGGTTATATAATAATGCATTTTTACTCGTTTTTTATCAGTAATGTAAGTACAAAGCCATGACAACATTGGATTTATCACCCCTAGATTTTCTAATTTGTGCATTAATAAGAAGTGGTTTATGCTCTTGAAAGCTTTTTTTAAATCCGTATAGATAACATCAACCTGTACTTTTGCCTGAATTATTGAAACTAAATCTTGGTAAAAAATCATTAAATTTAAAATCGTTGAATTAGATTTACGGAAACCATGTTGGTTATCTGAAAGGGTATAGTTAATAATAATTAACTATAGATGTAATTTTTGGTTCAATAAGTTTTTTAAATGATTTGGCTAATACATTTAATTTGGATATTGGACGATAATTATGAATATCAGATTTGTACCATGATTTAAAAATTGGGTATGTGTAATTATTTTTCCAGTAGGTTGGGAAAATACCTGTTGATAATGAAAGAGAAAATAGGAAATTGGACGTGCGTCCAATGAGTATTTATACGTAATGAGTATTTACAATTTAGAAGTAAAATGGGAGTAAAAAATCGGGGTCAAATTTTATATCGGGTTTTAATGATGATAATTTGTTGAACACTTCTGATAATGATAGATTTATATTAGAAATATTTATTACACCATTATATTTATGTGTATTAGAAATGTTAGAAGATGTTGATAAAGGTGAGTAAACAGAGGCAAAAAATGATTTGAACATATTATTTATTATATTTAGGTTAACGGAAGTATTATAATTTAGGTGCATAATATTTGGTAAACAATTGATTTGTTTCTTGTCTTTTACATATTTCCAAAACCTTTTAGAATTTTTTGTTAAATTTTTTGAATATTATTTATATAGTTTTTGTAACATTGTTTTGATAAACATTTACATTTTGCTTTGACATTTGAGAATTTTTTGAAATCAACTTGATTTTTAGACTTTTTTTATTTACTATGTAGTTTATTTTTTTTTAATATTAAAAAACGTAATTTTTTAGAGAACCATAGAGGGAATGATGAATTACGGGGCTGTTTTTTAGGGACAAATAAACGTATGGCTTCGTTGATTATGTTATAGAAACGGGTAATAGCGTTATTAATATCGTTGCATTTATATAAAATGCATCAATCTATTTCGTCAAAGTGTAATATCATATCATTATAATTAGCATGTTTAAAATCAAGGTATTCAGGTTTATTATCATGTTGGTTGAAATAGTTTAAATCTAATGTAATATTAAGCGCAGGATGGTAACGGTTAATTGGAAGTATTTTTGCATGAATCAACAATTAAGTTTTTATAATTAGTAAATATTAAATCTAGAGGGTAGTTAAATTCATTAGTTACTGAATTTAGTTGATATAGATTATGTTCAGAGGAACAGTTAAATAATATTTCAGCTTTATGTGATTTATCACCATTATATTTGAGTCCTATATCATTATTATATAAATGTATATTTGGTAGGTTATAGTCACAAGCTAATATTAAACTTGTATCCATATCAAAGTTTGATAAAAGTCATTCAACTGTATTAACGTGCTCAGTGTATAAGTTAATTTGACTCGATGGTGGAATATAACATGGTCAAAAATATAACATCTAACATGATCCAATAATACATTTTAATTTATCATTAATAGTAACTAGCACATAAACCTGTTCGAGACTATCAATTGGGATTGTTATAAATTTTGAATTTAAACTTTTATGGACACACACTGCAACTCCGCCTCCTCTACTGTGGGTACATGTTATTGAATTTCTTTCTAAGCAATAAACGTTGAAATTAACAAAACCTAATTCAGCACTAAATATATCATCACTAAGCCAGGTTTCAATTAGTATAAAAAATTTGACATTAAATAATGGTATATTGATATTTTATTTATGAAACTTTGTTCGTAAGCCTCTTACGTTTTGATAATAACCAGGTAAAATAAATGTTGGAACACTTTGATTTTCTTTTTTTCAGTTATTAGGAGGGGGATATTACATTTGGGTTAGCATTTTTATTACATAAATATAATTTATTAGAGTATCTTACATTTGACTTTGTAGCTGTAGGATTTGAAATGAATCTTAGTTTTTTCCAGAATAGTTGGGACGCCTTTAACGAAGTTGATATAAAGATTCGATTCACTTTTATTTTTACGTAGTTTTCATTACATACCAATGCTCAAATTGGAAAAAAAATTAAGGACGCACGCTGGTTTTAGTTCAAAAAACACCGTTCCATAGCTGATAAATTGTAAAGTAACTTCGTCCCCCATGCCCCCAAAAATATAATATTTCACTATAAAGGTAGTATGATTTATAATATTTATTTGCTTATTACTATAACATTATTTTATAACGAAATAATAATATTAATTACAGAAATAAATATTAATCTTTAATTAAATTCCACAATGATTTGTATGCATTTTCTTCAGTAATTTTTATCTTTTTAGGACAATTTTATTTCTCTCCTGTTCGTTTGCCTTTCTTAGCCCACGATTCAATCCATTTTGTTGTGTTAATCTTGTCTATTGGTGGAAAATTAAACAAAAAGTTGTTAAAAGGTCAAAAGTAGAAACACTTATACGACTATACAACCGAAATCACTTCAAAATTATATAGTTATTCAGCCATGATTATTATCTTAGTCAGTGATTAACGTCGACGATAACCGTTTTCTGGGAAAAAATAACCATTACTTTGTAGTTAGCTATAGAAAATAGAAATAAACGAAAACAAAATCCAAATACACCGTTCAAAAGAACCCAGAGTTCATCTCCAGAGGGACTCGTTTTTAGCGTTTCTCGCTTAATAAATGAAGGGGGACGCTGAAATTTATGGAAAAATGAAAGTGGACTCCGTCCGCCCGCGTGCCCCCCCCCCCCCCCCCCCCCCCCCCCCCCCCCCCACCCAATTCGAGCATTGTTGTTTACTGATTTATAAAGTTTTCGTTGATAAGGAATCCAATCGAGATTAATATGGAAATTACGCATAGATGGTATTTCACATAATTTAGATTTGGATTTAAGTACTAAACCAATGTCTGATTTATTCTTTAAAATTAATTTTAAAGACCTAGATTTAATTCCAATATTTCCGAGACGAGACATTTTTGTTATTTGAATATTGTTTTCAAATTTAGACAGAATATCATTAACAATAGAATCGTCATTATTTTGAGTTTCTGATTCTGGAGCGTTGAAAATAAGTATATTATTTTCCCTTGCAGCTCGTTCTTGAGGTTCATTTATGATTTCAGAATGAATTGTATTTTTATTATTTTCAAGATCTGAGGTTTGAGATTCTAAACATGATATTTTTTCTCGAAGAAATTTATTTTCTTTTACTAAAGAATCAAGTTTTAAGTTAATAGCATTTGATACTGAGGATGTCGAAGGCCGGATACAATCAGAACATTTCCAGGAAGATGTGTTTATTTTGTTGGTGGTTGGAGATGAAATATAGCTATCATGAATATAATTTTTTTTTACATATATTACAAGAAATAGAAGGAGAATTACGATTAATGATAGTTGTACAAATTGTATTTATTATTGCGGAAGGCATAATTGTTAAATTAAAGCACCACAATACAACAATAAGAGATAAGATAGGTTACATTCGATTACACACGTCCGATCCAGGTTATTTCTTTTTACATTTTGAGAGTTAAAATATATATTATTATTATTATCACAACTCTAATCAAGTGAGAACTGTCCACCTCATGGGTTACCTAAAGACATAATCAATATTAATATACATTGTTTGATTATAAGAATATAGAAGTTTAGCTTAACATTGAAATTAATTACAAAATTAATTAAATTAAAATATGAATTAAATTGATAATAATGATTAATTGTGTGACACATTATCTAGGTTCAATTTATTTTAATTGTATTCTAATAAATTAATATAAACGTATATATTTGCCTTGGTTTTAACAACCATTTTATAGTTAATTAATGTTTTATCATTTTCAATATAGTGCTGCAGCTATGGAGGACTTTGCCCTCTGGCAGGCCCATGATGACATTCAAGACATGTACTGCACATTGCCTGATGATGATGGTGAGGCGGAATATGTTGATCTATCTCTTAATCCTGAACGGTACACAGGATACAAAGGACCTTCAGCAAATCGCGTTTGGAATACAATTTATATGGAAAATTGTTTTAGGTAAGGAATAATAATTGATAATTTGTTTTGGTGTTATTTATTTGAGAAGTAAAATTTTTAGGCCAAAAAATTTGTTTGAAGTCTACATTATTTCAGCAAAATTGACAGGTAGATATTAGATATCAAAGAACTTGTAAATTTTTTAAGTTAAATCTATTTATTTCAAATGTTATTCAGGAATGTGTTTAGAAAAACGAGCTTTTTATCGTGCCATTTCTGGTCTTCATACAAGTATTAATATACATCTCAGTGCTCAATATTTATTATCAGGTAGATATATACATTAAAAATTATTTGGTTGATTGTAAAATATCTATAATATTCCTCCATCTCATGCCTAGACAAAGGATCAACATTTTTAAACCCATGTGGTACTGGCTTTTGGGGGCCGAATGCCGAAGAGTTTGAACACAAGTTTGGCCCAAAATCCACCAAAGGTGAAGGAACTCAGTGGCTTAGAAATTTGTACTTCTTGTATCTAGTTGAATTGAGGGCTCTACAAAAAGCTGCACCTTTACTTGAACAAGTAAAATACTATACAGGAAACAATAAAGAAGATGAAACTACTCGACATGCTGTTCACAACTTTTTAGGAATTATCAAGTTAGAGTTTTTCACTATTTAATTGTATGGTTATTTACATTTTATATGATATATGTTTTTACAGGAAATTCCCACAGCAATTTAATGAGCAGACAATGTTTTTGGGTGGACAACAAGCTCAAAAATTAAAAGAAGAATTCCGTCTTCATTTCCGTAATGTATCAACAATTATGGACTGTGTTGGGTGTGAGAAATGCAGACTGTGGGGTAAATTACAAGTACAAGGATTGGGAACAGCGCTGAAAATATTATTTTCGAACAAAGCGTGGACAAATGGTTATAATGAATTATCTACAACTGTTAATAAACATACATTACAATTGGAGCGTAGCGAAATTGTTGCCCTCTTTAATGCATTCGGAAGGTGAGATAAAGAGTGATAATGTTTTCTATTATTATGCATTTATAAATAAATATATAAATTACATGTATGTATTATTTAGTTTGTTAAATACTATTATAATTATATTTTTTAAATTTCAGGTTATCAACAAGTATTTATGAAATTGAACGATTTCGAAAACTCCTTAAGTAAATAAGTTCATATTTGATAAAAAAACATCACATCTTTTTATATACTATAAATGTATATTAACGTATATTTTTTAAACTACATTGTTATCATTACATTCCTTACTGATTTTTCTTTTATATATTTTATTAAATTGAAAGTATGTTTTGTTTAATACTTTTCTAACTATTTTAATTATAATTTAATGCTGTATAAAATTAACTAAAATGATGGATGAAATGTCTAGTAGTCTCTTTTTCTTTCTTTTTTTTATTTTTTCGAGCATTTTAACAATTTAAATTCTGATAAAGTCGTGAATAATCAGCTATAAAAGCTCTCTACGTATTAACATATAGAATAGTGTATAATTTTATCAAACAAGGTCAATGTTGATCATACAATTACTGTTAAGTCAATATTTTTCATAGTCTAGTCCTTTAAATGTTTTTATCTTATAATGTCTTTTATGTTTCATGTTTAATTTGGTTAATGTATGTCCACTATGATCATTGCCATTTATATTTTATTTTTGGTTTTATTTTGTCTCAATTTTTATGTTTAATTTATCTCAAAAGTCAATCTACGAGTAGAATTAATTTTTTCCTTGCATAATTTTTTTAAATTATTGTGGTGTAAGGTTATTTGTATTATTTAATCTATATTATTTTTGTCATTCCAAAAATAATTAATATAAGTTTTAATTATCGAGAGCATGAAATTAAAGTATTTGACAAAATATTGTATAGGTTATGTAAAAATAATGGTTTACTGTGATATAGCATGAAAGGTCTGAACAAATTATCATAATAATTTACTAAGCAATGTCTAGTTTTTGTTAGAATTTGTGTGTTATTTATTTATGTGCTTATGTGTTATTTATTTAATTTATTATTTTATACAATTAAGTTAAAGTTCATGATGTATATTCATAAACAATTGAAAACTGTTATACATTTTGTTAATTAAATTTATTACACAAATATAAATTGTTTTATTTTGAACATTGCTATGATATAAAATAGTTAATATCTAATAAACATTGAATGTCATGTTATTTTAGCATACAAATTATAATTACAGTTTAGATAGTTGTAAGCACCTAAACCGGGCTGCTGTTATACTTGAAAACTAGACATTATAAGAATATTTGTACATCTCTTTCATCCATTATTCAATATGAAAAATGAACAATTTTTTTAAAAATATTTTTGAATATTTATAAATTGTATAATGCACATGTATTAAGTATATTATACATAGTATTTGTTTATTTATGTCCATATATGTATACATTTATATTACGGCAATATATATAATTATATAAAAAAAATCATAAAAATACTAATTATAATTTTCTTAGTATTTAAGAAAATGGTTTTTAAATATATCATTGGAATATAAATGTTACTGCATTTACAGAACATGACTTCATCAAAATATGTTAGCCTAAAATCCTGCCTATAAATATACTGCAATCGCATTAGTAGTTTGTCTTTTGTTCATGTCGTAGTAGCATATTTTAACTAGTTTGATTTATGACATATACTAACCATATAATTCATGTGGAACTATAAAATAAAAAGTTGTAAAGGAATGTAGATGTAAAACATATATCTACACAACATTTAAAAGTTGTAATCCTATCCTGTATCTAGAACTCTTGAGTTGGGTGCAGATGACGGAGGTACCATTCAAAAATATAGCATATTCAAGTTTCAATCCCGTTCGTCAGTCCAGTCCGAAATAATTTCACATGACATTTAAAAAAGCTGCGGGAAATTAATTTGTGATTTAATTTATACTGCATGGACAATGATAACTTTTTCTGGACTTGACATCGATTAATACTTTGTATGTTGATTATTCATAGTTAAGTACAGTAATACCATAAAACTGTTTGATTAATATTAACATTATTATAGAATAAATCTACTCAAACAATTATTATATTGCGAAAGTACTTCTATAGTAACATAAAAGTAAACCTAGTGTGTAGCTGAGCAGTGTAAGGCGCTGGTTTTAACTACCAGTTTCATTGAGGCGTAAGTTTGAATCCTGGCTCTGTCAGTTCACATCAATTTTTTAAAAAAATTAACTGATTTACTACAAAAATATTATTTACCATATAACCTATAAAGTCTAAAAATATCTTCTAATAAAATGTTATATACAAAAGATTATTAACATAAAACATCAAGATAATAATATTAATCCATTGATGTTGCATTTATTATAATAATATCATAATGTATGCACTAAATAATAATGTATATTTTTCAAAGTATATTACATAAATATTATAGGTTTCAGTATTTCTATATAAAACTTCCTTTAAGAAAATAAAAACATTTTTATTATACAAATATTATCTAATCTTATTTTTACCAACGTATTATTCAATATTTTACAATCAAAAAATGTTGATATTTTATTATGCAGTAAAAAAATACTTGATTTTAAAAACCAATTATACCAAGAAAAGGAAAATGTTGATACTATATGGGCATAATTTACTGAAAATTCAAACGAAATTGTAAGCAATCGCAAGGTTAGACAAACAAAAACCGACAAAAAAAATTATTATAGACATCTTTATTTTGAAATTTTCGACAGTATACAAACTCAAATTAATATCCATTTCAAATCGTTTGAAAAATTGCAATATTTTAATTAATTTATCCTACAAAAATTAAATGTTTTGGGAAAAAGGATAAATTTCCATCTAATTTACTTAAAAATTTACAACACATTTATGGCGATTTTTTTAACTATGGTAAACTACAAAATAAACTTCATGTATGCTACACCTTAAACGAATCATCCCATACAAGTTCTATTGAAATTATGAATTATCTTTCTGAAATGAGCTTAAATATTTAATGGTATAAAAATCAAATTATTTAACTTACATAAAATATCTTAAAACCTTAAAATCATATGACAATAATTAACTAATAATAATAAACTCTTCGGCATAAAAGAGATTTATACTTATAAGTACGAGTACATTCACATAATATTATGATCTATCATTTTTGACAGTTAATAATTGAGTAAATATAGTAGGAGTCGATTTTGAACTGTTATAGCCATTATAATAAACAGATAATGTTAAATGTTGAACGGGTTTTAAATGTTTTAACAAATTTTCATTCAACTAAAAAAAAAAAAAAATAATTAAATGATTTATATACTTTATTTACAAATATCTTATTTTATTTACAATAGTTATTTTTAATATTTATAAATTAATACTTAAGTAAAAAATATACTTTTCTCTAATTGTTGTATACAGTTTTGATTAAATCGTATGTTTTTAAATTCTTTGTATAATGAATACAATTAAAACAAAAATTAGTATTACAAAATACACTATATTCTAATTTCAAATTCACTATAGTATTTAGCCTTAAAACTTCTGAATTCCAAATTTTATTAGTGGAAATATCTAGGAAAAAAAATTCTTCTATATTTTCTTTGTTAAACAAAATATTGTAACACAATATATTAAAACATTTTAATACATTATGTTATTAATCAAGAATCGAGTTATTTCTTGTCTTATTCTTATTCAAATTAATTTTTATTTACTTGAAGTTTAGGTTGCTTTTAACCGAATAAATATCACACAAATCATCAGACTGTATATTCAAATTTAAAACATGATTGTTCAGTTCAATTTTTATCATAATGTTCATGGTTACATATTTATTTTGCTTTTGATTCATCAAAATGAATCTCGACAGTATTGTCAAAATAATTTATTCGTGTTGATATACTTTTCTTTATTTTGTTTTTTATTTTCAAAATTGACACTTAAAATTAATCTAATTACTTATCATGTTTTTGTCTATGTAAGTAATATTAGAAGAATTACTTCTACACAAAAAGAGTACTGTATCACTACAGGTAGGTTACATATAAGTACTGACAATACTGTACATAATATGTATTCATGTTATTAAATATAATATTAAAACAAATGAAAGATAGTACTTAGATGATGCAATTCATCCTCTATTATTAAAGTACTTGATTGATAATTGATTAATAATAAAACAATGAGTTAATTAATACTAAATAATGTCCATGCTAGAAAAACGCCCAAAATTTGAATTAGGCTGATTAGAACACGATATTAAAGAGACGCGCTGTAGTGTCCTGTGTATCTTAATACGTAGAAAGGGCCGCGGAAAGAATAAAAAAAAAGAAAATCTCTTAATATGAATACATTGGCAACACAAGCCCTTAACAACTTGCTTGGAAATAATTACGTGAAGCATCAGGATTTTCAAAAAAATTTGAATGAGAAATAGTGCATTCATGTTACAAAAAACAAAAAAAATCACTATTTTTATCCTTTTATTTTCGCACACGCTAAAAGAAAAATAGTCAGAAATATTTAAAAATGATTAAATAGAAATGGATATTCAAGTTAGGGTGAATAGAAACCATAAAATCTATAACACACCTTAGTATATCATCGCTTAATGTTTTTATATAATTAAAAAAAACTTTTACATTTAAATAATTTTTTTTTGGCGGCACACTGCAACGGAAACAATGATAAGGCAGATAATCTGTCCAATTTTACTTGTCATATTCTATTTGTGTTTGTTAAATATTTTCATTCATACAAATTATATTTTTTTGTAATTTCTGCTTAGAGTACGTATAATTATTAATATTATATATATAAAAAAAAAAAAATAAATAGAGTTATAATTTATTTTTCTATACTTCTCAAAAAATAATTGATTACCTATATTAAAACATTTTAATTATTTTCTTTATAACAGTAAACAGCCAAAATCTAGGATCCGATCCAGAGTGAAACAAACTTATGAGAGATAAACACATAAGTACTTACTTACTCCCAAAAATAGAGGTACATCGTTTTTCTTTTAAATAACAACTGTAATTATATTTAAATAAATTAAATTTATGTTTTTATAGATACTATTTTAATTTTATTATATTATATATTATATTTAATTATAATTTAATTTATAATTAATCCATTGCCTTTTTAAAACTTATAATAATTAAGTATTCTTGGTTAGGTAAATAATATTTTTCCATTCAATATTCATTTAAATTATTAATACTATATATTGGGGTAGTCTTTATTTATATAGGTGAAATATTTTACATCAAAAAGTTAATACAGTACCCCTCTAATTTGTTAAGTCATATACATATGTACATATTATATATTATATTATTATACATATTATGTGAGACCTTTCAAATTTTATGTACATATTATAGATAAAATTTGAAAGGTCTCACTCAACCCCTTCTGGTGTCACATTAGGGTTGAAATATGGCAAAAGATGGTAGTTTTCTTGTTTTTTAAATTAATTCCGAATGTGTAGAATTTAGCGTGAACATGCAAAGAACTTAATGATAGATTTTATTATTGCCTATAAAAAAGCATTCAATGTAAATTCTCCTAAATCCATTGTTTTTGAAGAAAAATTAAAAAACATCAGAATATTCTATATATTTTTCGAAATTGGATTTTTTCGGTTTTTTAAATATATATAACGTACGGTTGGGTATATAAAAATTAAACAGAATTAAATAATCTAAAAAAAAGGTTTTGGGTACAAATATCATAAAAACATCTTTTATGTAGATTTTGGCTATATTTACTTGATATTCGTGTGATTTTTTCCTAAAAAATTTGTCAACGGCTATGAAATGAATAATTCATAATTATTATTAGAATTAAATTTAATCTTATCTTGGGAATCTATCTTATTTTATATTTTTTGCTGGAACACATATTGAAACATTTGCGGTATCATCTTTATATTTTAATGCATAACGCACTACTACAATCTAACTAATCGTATTCGATTCACTATCGAATATTCTTTGTCGTTCGTTCGTTCGTCGTTTATTATAAAGTTTAAGTTATAATCAAAAGTAATTAGTTGTAATTTAATATGCCATGAAATCGAGTTTTTCTTATGGGAACAATGGACTACCAAATAACTGGTAGTAAATTGTCATTTCAAAGAAATTGCTTGAGTGTTCTCTTTTATAATTTACGAATTGTAAAATTATATTTACATGAAAGTGCAGCACTTGTTATAGACGAATACTTAAGAATGCTTATGAATGCTCGATTCACACTAGCGATCTCGGTTCGGTCCGATCACGGTCATCGTACATACTATCGATTACGGTCAAGTCACGGTCAGGTCCGGTCAAGTCTCGACCGGTCGATGCACGATCCAGACCGCCGTGGTCACGAGCTTTTTGATCGAGATCACCTAGTGTGAAGAGTCGATCGCCACGCTAATCTCGGTTATATCAATTGTTTTGATTGTTTTTTGAACACTTGTATACACTTTGTGGCAAAGTGCAAATAGAACTTGACTGATTGTGACCGGTAGTGACCGGTACATCATAATCCTTGACCGTGACTTGACCGTGATCGGACCGAACCGAACCGAACCTACAAATAATATAGAATACAATAGAGTTAATATTGAACGAGCAAAACAAAAGATAATCGCATGCGACCAAACTCAAGTAAATAAGTTTTAATGAAGTTGGAATCAATAAGATAAACTGATAAAAATAATATTTATTATAATATTAATTTTATTATATTGTTGTGTACAAATTATGAATTATATATTATTATTATTATTTTTTAATATTATAATACATAAATGTGCATAATAATGTAAAATGTTTGATAAATAATTTGTGATTTTATAGTTTTTTTACGGATAAATAAATAAAAAAATGTTTTTTTTTAGCAATTTTAACTAAAACATTAAAATTTCAGATTAAAACTACTACTACATAGTTTCCAAAAGAACATCAAAATAAGTTATTGAGCAAACAAGGAATTAATCTTAAAAGTATTGAAAAACGTACAGGAGCACATGTTTAAATACCGTGTATAAAAAGTTCATCTGACATAATTTATACTACTGGAACAAAGAATTCCACAAAAAAAGTAGTTCAATTATGTATCAAAAATATGTTTTAATGAATCGAAATTTAAGCTTAGCATCAAAGTAAATAAATTGGCTATTTTTAAAGTGGTTAATTGTGACCGTACTAGTGTATTAATTTTATTAATTAAATTAAAATTAAATCTTTTAATAAATATTTGAAAATTTCACGATTTCTAAATTAAAATGTCGATAATTTATTATATCGATACTTTTATAATGATGATTTTAATAATGAATTTTGATATGACTCGATACAAATTCAATGAACTTTTAATTTTAATATTATAGGTTTAAAAGTTTTTAAAAGATTTGATATATTTTTTTTTTTTTTTTTTTTTTTAAATTTACAAGTATTATTATGTATTAACGAAATCGGGTATTTTAATTAATTTCCATCAAATAGTTTCTTTCGTAATTTTGTAATAATTAAAATTTTGTTAGGAATTAGAGGAAATTATATTTAAGTTGAAAAATAAAATTAAAAAAGAAATAACAATTGACCAACGCCTTCATGTAGCGATAATTGGAGTTAAGAGTGCAAAAGTTCGAGAACTTCAGAAAATATTTAATATTTAAATTATATTCCCCAATCCAGGTAATTAATAGTATTAATATGTTTGTTTTTTTGTATTTTGTCCGTTAATAAATAATATTTGGTTCAATATTTTAGTCGAGGCTAGAAATAATTTAGTTAAAATAAGAGGTTTGAACAATGATGTAAATAAAGCATTTAAATCATTAGTTGAATTGGCCAAAGTATTAGATGAAACCAATTATGTATTGGAAATTCCTATTTTTAAACAATTTCACAAACTTAGTGCTAAAAAAAGAGCAGTATTTATTAAAAATGTAATTATTATTTATTAACTTTTGTGATTCGACCTTTAGAAATATTGTTATTTATATAATTTAATATTCTGGATTAGAGAAGAGATTGATATGAGAATTTTTTTACTGCGCGAAGGGAACAATAGTGATGTTATTAAAGTCATGGGAAATAAAAGAAAAGTTTTAATCGCTTCTGATATGATTAAAGAAGTACAAAATGAAATAGTTGGTTTTTTATAAAGATTATTTATTTTTCAATTTATTATTAATTTATCAATCATGTATTTTTAGGGAGACATATTAACAAAGGAAATGATGTTGGGAAATGTTAAAGTTTGAAATGTCATTGTAAATCTTGGGAATAAATTTATTCAATCTATAAAACAAGATTATGATGGTAATGTGACATTGCATTTACCAACTGTTAAAGGAGATAATGTAAGAATATACTTATTTATTAAACTTATAAATTAAAATGACAATTAAACCAATTGTATAAGTTATTATATGTGTGATATACGCTCAGACATCGATTCGAACCTGGCCTCTGACAGTTTCTTTGAGCAGGGGACAATTGTCTCAAGAGAAGAAACTACTTCCCCTCCCCTAATACAATAAGTAAATTTTCAAGAAAATTTCCCAATTGCTAAAATCTATTAAAAAAATAGTAAACAGTTATTTTAAAGTTAAAATTTAATTTATAGACTATAG
This sequence comes from Sipha flava, assembly GCF_003268045.1. NCBI lineage: Eukaryota > Metazoa > Arthropoda > Insecta > Hemiptera > Aphididae > Sipha > Sipha flava. The sequence goes on from NW_020271739.1 coordinate 105,350, forward strand.
TTATCAAAAGACCTGAAGATTATGTTAAAAATGTTATTACAAAAATTCAGACAATGATTGATAATGGTACAATGTGTTCATTTATGATTTTATACTTGGATTCCAGAACAGATATTTAACGAACACAAGAATAATTTTCCCGCCTGAAACTGATTCCACTAATGAAAATATAACTATTTTTGGTAAAAAAAAGAATTTTAATAAAGCAAAAGCAAAATTTGAAGTTATGATAACCGATATTGGTAATGTTATCGAAGAACGTGTAGAAATAAATGAAAAATATCATGGCACTTTTGTGGTCAATCAAAAAGAATGTTTACACAAATTGAAAAAATAATTTGGCGATGTTAAAATTGAATTTCCTAAACTTGGTGCTGGAGATAGAGTTGTGATCAGTGATAGCAAAGCAGATGATGCTCTTGCTAAACAAAGACTTTTAGACCATGCTAAAGTTTTGTTATGTATAATTCAATACAAATGTACGTGTATTAAATTAACCTGTCTATTTTTATTGAAATTGTATTGAGGTTATATTTACATAATTGTTCATAGTTTTCTTTAAAATAATGAACTATTGATATATAAGTCATATAAAATTAAATAACTTAAGATAAAACAATTAAAATAATCATTAATGTATCTAAATACAACTAAATAAGTTAACCATATAATTATTAACAATTTTGAATTAAGAAAATACTCTTCGACATGTAGTAAATGTTGATCCAAAGTATCATAATTACTTTGTTGCAAGACGTGGTGAAATTATCAATCCAATTATTAATGATTGCAATGGAGTGTCTATAACATTTCCGAAAATACGAGTAGCTTCTAATAATAGTGCTGTCATCATAAAAGGTAATAAAATAAATGTGTAAGTGGCGAAACGTAAGATTGAAGAAATTGTTAAAGACTTGGTTAGTACTTACTATACAAATATTTTTATTTATAGTTATTGGAATTATTAAATTCATAAAAAAAACCTATAACTAACAGTTATTATATAAAAAATAGTTGAACGTTTATTACCTTTTAATTTATTTAAATGATAGATATACGAGAATCATAATATAATAATAATAATAATAATTATTATTATAATCTCGTAATACATTAAAATTGTATAGAAAAATATAATTGAAGTCACTATGAACGTTCCTCCGAAATATCATCATCATTTTGTTGCCCACCACGTTGAAGTAATAAACTAGATAAGTAGGAAACATAATGGAGTTACTGTTACATTTCCACAAGTTAATTCCAATTCTAGTAAAGTTTTGATTAAAGGCCACAAGGATTATGTTGAAAAAGTCAAAAATGAAATCGTTAATATTATTATTGACTTGGTAAGTTGTAACACTTATTGTTTTATCGTTAACTTATTAATCAATAATCGTGTTACACAGCGGCGTAGCAGTGGTGCAGTAGGTGCAACGCACCGAGGCCTTTGTGATTTGGGGCCCTCAATTCAAAAGAAAACGGATATGAACAAAAGAAGAAGCTTACGTTAGCTACAGCCAATTGTTTGTTATGATTTTTGGTAGAAATAAATAATGAAAACATTTTTTTTTCAAAATCTCATCAACGTCTTTTATTGTTAGATTAGTCAAAATAATTTAACTAATAAATTGAAATGTAATTTTAATGAAATAAAATATATTAAATACGATAAACTTTATATAAAAATTACTATATTAACAAACTTATTATTAATTGTTGATTATTTTTTTTTTAGTACCTATTTTTGGTTTGGCCCCTCCATTTTAAAATCCTAACTACGTTACGAAAAGATAATATTCTTTATTTCATAAAATGAACTAAACTATAGTCATAAATATTTTTATTCCATATAAATTGATGTAAAAAAATAGAGGATTATTAAAGAGTTCTAATAGTGTTTTTAAAAGACTTAAATACATTAGGAATTTGTTAATCGAACTGACCTGCTATTTTATTTATAATATATCTGGTTTATCTGTAAAAATAATAATCTTAGCGAAGAACGATTGTTATAATTTCAATATTCTACAAAGTATGACGTGTTCCAATAATTAATTTTACAAAATCATAGATTATTTTTAGTAATAAGTAAAAGTAATCTGTAAAAATATTTATAAATACAATTACATCATGTTGCTAAAGCAAAAATTTCAAATATTGTTAATAAACGACATAAATTAACCAAATTAGTTGTATTTTATAATTTGTGATAGGTTCTGTATGTTTTAATTTTTAAACTAATATGTTAAAAATGTTTATTTCGTGAAAAATACAGTATTTGTTTTTTTTCATCTTAATTATATTTAACTTTTATGTCTTCTCATTTATTTAAATTTTACTTATTGAAGAAATAGTAAGAATAGTGACCAGCAAGTATTTAAAATTTTTTTGCCGACCGAAAACGTGGTGGACGTATGATAAGAGCACTTTCGCCAGATTTCATCATTCTCGATGATAAATTCGGTGAGTAGTTTATCAAGTTAGTATAGAAGTCTGTGTATTAAAGTTACGTAATAATATTATTTTACCCGTTCACCGCCGAGCAACATACGATAATAGGTCGCCGTGTATTCTCTTAAAATAAAAATGCAATGGCGGATAGCGACAGGATTCTCAGGAAACGAGCAAGAACAACGAAAAATATCTCAGTTTTTTAAAAATGTGCAAAATATCTACAATTGTTTTGTGGATTGAGCCTTGTACGATTGGAAAAGTTGAATTTTTTTCAGAATCTATGTCAGATATCACTTTGAAAACACTCAATTCTACACGTTGGGTAGGTAGATACAGATAGATATGGCTGTATAGGTATACTATAAAGAAAGATTTAGTGATGTACTTAAAGCTTTGTCTTAAATAACTTTGATTAGTAAAAAAATAGGTAGTGATGTTGTACGCGATCAACCAAACTTATTTTCAAGTAGTGCGCAATCTACCCAAATCTACCAATAACAGTATTTTATATCCGTATTATTTTCATATTTATTATTATTATTAGTTCTGAAAGGAATATACAAATATTACACAAGTATTATTTTTATAAAATACCTTATACTAAAAATGTTATTTTCATGTCTGAAAGAAAATCGTCAAATATTGTATCTATGATACATATAAAAATATAACAAATTTTAGATTAACTGTTGTTGACATGATTCTTTGATTTTCCAAGCCTTGTTCTAGTTTTTAGAATTATTTATAAAATTATAAAAACTCAAAGGCCTTTTGTTGATTTACCGAATGAAATAGATACCTAATAGATTAATAAGTTTTAAATGGTATGAATATGGGAAATATTTTACACTCTGATAAAACGTCTGTGGATTTAGCACTCTTTTTAGCACTTTACATAATATCAGAGATGAAAAAAAATGATTTGCCAAAATATAAAGTATAACTTATGTAATAAAAAGACTTAGTATTTCAGGAAGGGGAAAATATAATTTTGGTGGTTTAAAACCCCTAATTATATGGTATGTACTAAAAAAAAAAAAGAGTTCCGATTCAGAAAATTTTCCATTTCAAGCACTGAATAGGGGCATTGCTTTACTGAACACGACATACAAAGTGTTGTCGTATTGCATTCTAGACAGAATAAAACCGATTTCTGATGGAATCTTGGGTGACTACCAAGGTGGATTCAGACCAAACAGGTCAACCATAGACCAAATCTTTATCATAAAACAGGTACAGTAAAACCTCCTGACCTATTACGACGTTTCTATTCTGAGATCGCATATCTGCGTTAAAATAACGCAACCACTGCTCCATTATCTCTGTTGTCATCCAGGCTTTTTTATTAAATTTCCATATGACAGGTAACGAAGAAATGTCCATGTTCTTAAAACACCGTGGTTTTTTAGACTTGCCAATTACCAATGGCTTCCTAATTTCTCCAGCCATACTACCACACATGAACACTGTTAAGCGATCCTTTGCTTTTTTCCCGCCAGAACAAGACTCACTTTTCTGTACTAGTGACTTAGTAGGAATACCTCTGAAAAAAAACCAGTTTCGTCAGCATTGTACACGTCTTTTGCTTCATACCCAGCAATGAGTCTTGATATTTTTTGCTTCCACTCCACCACAGTTTCTTGATTAACGTCATTAGCCTCACCACTAACTTGTTTCCAAACAATGTCATGCCTTTTTTTAAATTTTTCTAGCCAACCGTTCGAAGCCATGAATTCTTTGACAATCATTTTTTCAGCCAATTTCATAGCTTCTGTTTGTATAATTGGACCGGAAATTGGCAAATTTTTTGACCGAACGCTGACAAACCACTCATACAACTTTTGATCAATTTGTTCAAATGAGGGAGTTTTCACTCTTTTACTCTTTCCCGAGTAAAATAATGACAGATAAAGTTTAGATTATTAGTTACCAAACATATATATTATATACATACATATAGTTTATACTTATGTAAGTGTATGTAATTTGTCTTTAAATAATTCTATTTTCCGTTTAACAGAGGGTATTTTTACTAATTGGATTACGAACATTTTCCGTTTCCGTTTTGTAGAGGTTCCGTCTTAAAGAGTTCAATTTTATATATTATTTGAACCGGGACTATTGACATTTTCCGTTATAAGGAGGATTCCGTCTAACAGAGGGTCCGTTATAAAGAGGTTTTACTGTATTTCAAAAAATGTGGGAGTACGACAAAGGAGGTTTATACATTGTTTGTTGACTATGGGCTACATCGACCGAGCATATTCAATATATTAAGAGTTTAATTTTCCAAGAAAACTAACCAATCTTATTAAAGCTAACATGGTAAACTCTGAGATAAAAATTAAAATTGCAAGGTCTACATCTCAATCGTTTAAAGTAGCCACTGGTTTAAGACAAGAGAACGCACTCTCTCCGATTCTTTTTGACCTAATACTCGAAAAGGTAGTTAGAGAGATGAATATATCTGAAGGCCTAATATTAGGTCAGTCAAAGATAGGCCTGTTGGCATATGCAGACGATATTGCCATCATAGGAGAAAACATAGAGATAATAAAGAAACATTGTAAGAAACTAATGGATACTGCGAGTAAGGTCTCATAATAAACGACAAAAAAACGGATTAAATGAAAGTTAGCAGAAGGGATAGGATATATCAACGAGGAGAATGTGTGGAATTGGAAGGACATATATATTAAAGAGTACCAAAATTTAAATACTTAGGCGTTCTCTTAACTCAAGACAATGAGCTAAAGGTGGAGATCTCAAGAAGACTACAATTAGCAAACAAATGCTATTTTGGAGCTGAAACCCTGCTTAAATCTAGATCAATATCTATAAATTTAAGAATTAAAATGTATATGACTTTAATACGCCCCATTATCCTGTATGGCTCAGAAACATGGGCACTGAGAAAGACAGAGGAAGTAAGATTAGATACTTTTGAATGAAAAGTTTTAAGACGAATCTACAAACCATAGCTTGACCTACAAACCGGAGAATGGAGAACACGAACCTGTTAGGAGGAAAACCTGTTCCAAAAACCATGCTTATCAACAGAAGCCACAAAAAGAAGGTTAATGTGGGCTGGACACGCCTGGAGGAAAAAGGGCACAATGATAAAGGTAATTGAGGAGGAGCCGATGGGAAAAAGATCGCTTGGCAGGCCACGCCTTAGATGGGAAGATTGTGTGAAGAGAGACGTTGGAAGAGTGGATCCAGAAGCAAACTGGAGGGAATTAGCGGAAGACAGAGAGAGGTGGAGGAATATTAGTTGTATGGGATGGTTTTAAAGGCCGGAAAAATCTCAATAAAAAAAATAAATAAATAAAATAAAAATATTACCTCACATTTTAGTATAATAGCGTTAATAAAATATAGGTACTTGTACAATTTTTTTTTTTAATAGGCTACCTTGTTATTTTGGTAAATAAAAAAGTTAATTACGATTAACAAGTGCAACTCAGGATATTTTTACAGCAATAATGTATTTTTTGAGTATAATTTTGGTTATTTTTTACTACAATAATACAATTCTTTTAATACAACGTGTTTCAGAGTACAATTTTGTTGCTAAAATATTTAACAGTGTAATGTATACTATATTATATTATATTATAGTGAAATTATACAAACATAAATAATTTTGATAATTCAGAGAGAATAATCATGAACTGTTGGACGAGAAAAAATGTTTGAATAATAGTATTATAGTAGAAGCTAAAAACTTAACAAATAAATCAAATATAATTAAATACATCGAGGAAGACCCACCCTAAAATAAAGAACACGTACGTACTGATAACAATCATATTTTTTTGACTGTAACTGTAGGTATGCCATAAATAACACTAAACGTTTGACATCTTCATTGTTATTAAATTAATTGCACCCCAATAATAATTCATGTAAACTAAAAAAAAAATTAAAGCCGCGCAAACATGTGACAATTATCAGTTGTGAACAGGCTGTTCTGCGGTGGGGAGTGTAGACAATCAGTTGTGTACTCTCAGTGGAGAAGCTGTTGTCCAATTGTGTTCCCTTTGTGTACACTGTACCAAACAGTGTGACCTTGATTGGCTCCCCAGTGTTCTATCAGTTTTTTCAATTTTTTTTTATTATTGATATTTTTCGATTGACGGATTTTCGTCGACGTCATTTACCTTCTACTGATTATAATTTCGCTAAACGTTTTTTGTCCGCTACACAGAAATACGATCTGATTACTTGAATATTCTTACGGTTTTTTTTATATACGCTGTTGTTGTATTGAACGTTTCGTGTGAGTTTCAACGGTTTATAGACGAGCGGCGTCAAGTCCAACAGCTCGTATTTTTTTTTCATATTAGTTTTACTTTCTGCGTGTGTAAACGCAATGGATGAAGAATACGACTGCATTGTGCTAGGCACTGGTCTCAAAGAATGCATTCTGTCCGGCATGTTGTCCGTCTCGGGTAAGAAGGTGCTACACGTCGATCGCAACAAGTACTATGGTGGCGAGTCCGCATCGATCACACCTTTGCAGGAGCTATTCCAGAAGTTCGGGGTGAAAGAACCTGATGAAAAAGAATATGGACGTGGACGTGACTGGAATGTCGATTTGGTGCCTAAGTTCCTTATGGCCAACGGTCTACTGGTAAAATTACTCATACATACGGGCGTGACGCGCTACCTGGAGTTCAAGTCAGTTGAAGGTAGCTATGTGTATAAAGGCGGTAAAATCTATAAGGTGCCGGTCGACCAGAAAGAAGCGCTGTCATCTGATCTGATGGGCATCTTTGAGAAAAGAAGATTCAGAAATTTCCTAATATTTGTACAAGACTTCCAAGAAGACGATCCAAAAACATGGAAGGATGTTGACCCACAGCGTATGTCTGCTTATCAATTGTACACCAAGTTTGGGTTGGACAAAAATACTCAAGATTTCACTGGTCATGCTTTGGCTCTCTATTTGAATGATGACTACATTAATGAGCCAGCTGCCAACTTGATTAGGCGAATTAAACTGTACAGTGATTCATTGGCTCGTTACGGTAAAAGCCCATATCTGTACCCTTTGTATGGACTTGGAGAATTACCTCAAGGATTTGCTCGTCTCAGTGCTATTTATGGTGGTACATATATGTTGAACACTCCTGTGGATGAAATTGTTTTTGAGGGATCAAGTGTTATTGGAATTAAAAGTGGTGGTGTTGTTGCTAAATGTAAACAAGTATTCTGTGACCCATCCTATGTTAAAGATCGCGTTAAAAAAACTGGACAAGTTATTCGTTGCATATGCTTATTGAATCATCCAATACCAAATACCCGTGACGCACTATCAACTCAGATAATTATACCTCAGAATCAAGTCAATCGTAAGTCAGACATATATGTTTCATTAGTAAGTAACACACATCAAGTATCTTCTCAAGGATGGTTTATCGCTATGGTGTCAACAAAAGTTGAAACAAACAACCCAGAATTGGAGATTAAGCCAGGTTTGGATTTGTTAGGATCTATCAAACAAAAATTTGTGTCCTTTTCTGATTATTATGAACCTATCGATGATGGAAAAGATAGTAAAGTATTTATTTCAAAATCATATGATGCAACATCACATTTTGAAACTACATGTTTGGATGTATTGGACATTTACAAACGAGCAACTGGAGAAGAGTTTGATTTTTCTAAAATTAAATTAGAAAGTGAAGAAATGTAAAAATTTTTTTACGTGCATTCTTATCATAATTTCTTAATGAGAAATTGTTTCCATTTCATATTATATCATAATAATTTAATAGCCAAATATTGGTATATCTACAATTTTTTTGTTATTGAAAATATTGCAGTCAAATTATACATTTTCAATGGGTGAAGTAGCTGGTGCCTCCTAATACCTTAATTTAAGAATATCATAGTAGAAATATCTTATTAATTAAAATAAAATTTTTAATAATACCCTAGATAAACTTAGAAACATTAAACATAAGATATACACATTTTTGTAATTATTATTTTATTTTTATTCTTTTATTCTTTTTTTTTTTGTAAAAAAAAAAAATGTTTTATTTTAAGTTGTACCTGTTTTTTTAAGTCATTTTTACATTTATTGGCGTAACACGTAATAATGTTTACGGGTGATTTTCTTTATGCATAAAAAGTTCTGTGTGGGCAGTATGAAATTTTAATAAACCTACATACAATTTAAATTATGCTTATTCTGTATGCCTACGAATCTTATAAGTTGTATAAAGGTTGCTTTAATAACTCAAAATTATCATTCCATTTAATGATAATTTAAAACATTAAAAATATATAATTTTTTTTTTTTTTTTTTGAATAAATATGCTAGTTTCAAAATGCTATTTATTGATATTTAAAGCACTTATTAAATAGAATGGTAATTTCGAATGATTAACATTTATATAACTAGTATAAATAAGGCACTATAATAGTATATATAGTGTCTTAGTATAATTATTACATAAAATAAATCTTAAATTCTAGTCTATTAGTTAATACAAAATCTTGAAATGGTTATGTTAATATTCACCAGTACATTCATATTGATGAATGATATTTTGATTAGTTTTTCATTCAAATAACATGATTAAAATATTGCCCTTAATATTAGGTAAATCTTTTATGAATAAAGTTATGAAATAAAATAGTAATAATAAATAGAATAAAATAAAGAAAAATATTTTTTATCCCAAATTATTTTACTTAAAAAGTCGATACGTATATATATATATATATATATATTTAATATTTAATAATGCACATTAATATAAAAATTTTTATAATTCAATGAATTTATCTTAGAATTTTAAAAATGTATATATTAATTAAACCTTAAAAATATACATGTTAAATTAATACTTTTTTTTCTAGTTTTGTACAGTTAAAATAAGTATTTGAATGTAAAACAGAAACATATATTACTTGTGTGACATTTGTCATTATCTTAGGAATCATTTAAATAGTGAAAAAGTACATTAAAATGTACCAGTTCATATTATAAATATAATTTGTGGAATTGATTGCTAATCAACTTCTTAGAAATATGTGTTGATAACTTTTATAATCTCATGTCAATGTTATTAAAATATTTTCCTTTCTGTCTAAACAATGATTTTCAGTGATAATTATTTTTATTTAAACAAATCAATATATTATTTATATACAAACAAATTAAAAAAATTGTATAAATTGTAAATACAATAAAATATCCCAGTTTCAAATAACAATATTTTGACCATAGGCAATTTTATATGACATAAAGAAGCCTAATTCATTGGTTTAGCCTAAGTTTTTTTTAAAATTGATAGCGAGGTCTTTCACAATATGTGTGATTTCTTCTAATTTAGATTTAATATTTTCTTTTTCATCAAAATCTTCAGTTTTTAAAAGCTGTACGACAAGGTCTAAAACAAATTAGAAATCACTATAGGTAATTTGCAATATTAAATAACCTATCATGAATCATACCATAGTAATTTTGTAGAACAGAAAAATCTTGTTCATTTAAATGTTTCTGTAAAAATCCTAGAAGGATCGATACAAATTTACCCGATACTTTAATCATTGTCTGTGTAATTGATTGAAAAAGTATTTGTGTGACAATCAACAGTACTTGTGCAGCATCATTTTCAGTATTTGATAAAGAGTTCAAAAGTATTTGACGGTTATTTTGTAAATGTTCCCTAGAAAATAATAAATTATTATTAATTAAAATGATTATCTTACAAATAATTATACATATACTCGATTCACATTTATAGTAAAATAAAAAGGGAAGTACCTTTCTTTCTTACGATCATGCTTTTTTTGTACTACATCAACAGAAGACAATAATTGATCAACAGCTTCATAAAAATCATCAATCCTTTTAGATGTCAATGATTTCTGTAGTTTTTCAATTGCATCTTCAATTTGTTTATCGTATTGATTAGTCTTGGACTAAAATATATATTCTTGTGCATTAAAATTGTTTATTCTAAAATAATATATAGTAGAATGTACCTCTGAATTATGTTCTTTATTTTGTGCTACATAATACTTAACACTTTCTACTATTTCACCACCAACAGATTTCAATAAAAATGTTGTAAGCTGTATTTGAATGTCAGTATTATCAAATTTCTGAACACCTTTAATATATAGATGAAAATCAGACAAAAGCAATAAGAGTTTGTCTCTAAAATCTTGATGCACTTTACGTCTGTCACCTATTCGATTTGCTATTACTTGATCATACATTTCTTGTGTTCGTCTTAGAGCTTCTTTATTTAAAATTCTAAAATTATATTATAAATATATATATATATTAAAAAATTGAATTGCTCAATGCTTTCATATAATAATAAGTATTACGGATAAAGGTATGAAACAATTTTTTCTGTCAATGAACTTTTATCTTCATAAACGTCTTTAAATGTTTCTTCGATTTTTAAATTATCTCTTATCTCATCAGAAGTAACAATCTCTATTATAAATTGTTCACTAGCAATTGTTTTATTCTCCTGTTCATCGGAGTCAGAATCATGTTGTTTAGATTTTTGTCCATACTTCTTCTTGACTGTCTTTATCTTTGTTTCTCGACCCTAAAATTGATTTTTATGTCACATTTTAAGACAATCAGAACTACTTTTAATCAATACATTTAAATTTAATACATAAATATTTTTAAACATTTAAACAGAAATATTATTTATATTACATAAATATTCATAATTAAATACCTGTGTTCCTCCTCCATGTTTTCCACCAGTTTTTTTCTTGCGTTCCTCTTTGCGACTAAGTTCAGGATTTTTATCTTCTACAAGTTTTTGTTGAATTTTCCAACTTATCAAAGCATTTGCATATTCTCCAGATTTAATAATCTAAACTCAATTAAATTTCAACATTTAAAATTAATTAAAATGTTAACAATTACATTTAGATTATACCCTTTTGACTTTAGCGTCTAATGTATTAATAATACGTTCAGATTGTATTTCTATAAACTTATCAGTCACTAATACAGTATCATCAAAAATTTGGAAACCTTTTGAAATTTTAGTTTTCTTCAATAAATATTCTAAAACCAGCTTTCCATCTTTTGGATCAAAAACTATTGGAAGAAAATCCTAAAAATCATACAATTGTTCTTTAATTTAAATGTTAAAATATCTAAGTGGTAAAAAAAAATGTTCATAATGAACCTAACCATTATATCAATCCAAGTTCCACTAGCAATAGATTCCTCAATAGCAGCAGAAACATCAACCAATATTTTAGATCCAATGGAGCATGTGGATAGTGCAATTAATTCTTTACCAAGTTGCATACGTGATATATAAGAAATAGGATCAGTTATACCAACACTATTCATTGCTTCATAATCTATAAGTTAAAAGAATTTTATTAAATAAAGTAAAAGTTGTTAGAATATATTATATAAAATAGTAATATACCTAAATAATTATTGTTGGAGTAAAAATTCATAACCCAATTGTTTAGAGCTTTGGTATATATATTTGGAACATAAGTACATGCATTTCCAATTCGATCAGTCAATGTACCAGGGATTTGTTTTTCTGCCAACAAACTTTCAAATACACCTGAAATATATTAATTAAGTCTTTTCAATAATCGTTTTTCCATCAAACATTAAATATTAATGAGTCTTAATAAGGTAATCTATATCTTTTCAGATTATATTTTTTAGTTTTTTCATCCAATGTATCTAATGACTAATGATTAATAATATTATCTTTGATGTAATATTATAGATATTAGTTAATTGGATATTTATTTTTAAAATTTAAGAACTATATTTAAATTTGTATTAATATTTAAAACTGATCAGTGCGAAGTTAAATTTATAGACCACCTTCAAAAATTATAGTTAAATTTATAGATTATTATGAAAATTATGATTAATAATGCTTACTGAAAAATTCTTTTTCTTCAATAGAACACTGATTAATTATTGCTGTACATAAAACAGGACGGGTTATAGCTAGAAGTGCTCCTCTGACAATTCTTTTAATAGAATTAAAATAGGAATCTGTATAATACAAGTATGGGTTATTTTTATTTTTGTGCAAATTAAAAGTCAAATTTTGATTTCGTTTTTCAAGCATCTAAATTATATATACATTTTTTATAAATTATTAATTATTATAATATATTCAAGAATAAATTAAAATATTTTAATTATACCGAATCAATAATATTCACAGGTAAATCAAACTGTTGAGATATTTTTAATGAATTTATATGACCATTCTGTTCTAATTTATCAAGGACATCCTCAGCAATTTGATCTAAATAAGTTGATCCAATTAATTGTCCATGAACAATACAATAATCATCATGTTCATCCTTGGTTAATTTTTCACACACACTGGTTGCAACATCTGGATCAACTTTTAAAGCTCTAGCAGCATCTAATATATTTATACGACCTAAAAATTCAATAATTTTACTATTTAATATTTTATTGTAGTACTATGAAAAAAACTGAAAAAAAATTTTTTTTTTAATAATATAAATAATCTAAAACCCCTTTAAATAGATGATTTCACAATAATTAATGGTTTATTAAAAATATTAATTAATCTTATATACCTCCTTGAATATATGCTTCATCTTTTAACTCCTTAGTCAAATGAGTTGGTGTTACATATTCTTTACCATCAGTTGTGAATACAACGTCAAGTAGCTTACTACTGATTAATTTTGCTACTATTTCCACACAGTTCCTTTCCCCTAATCTTAAAAGCAAAACAAATCAATAGTGTGTTTAATATATAAAAAGTACTCTTCTGATTGTAAATAGAAACTACCTTTGTGATGAAGTTGTCAACTGAATGCGTTGGAAGTCGGCAGCCAATAGTTTAACTTCATCCCAATCACTAGACGACATGTTGAATTGTGAAGGACTTAAGTTTTCAGTAACTAGTTATATATAAATAATGTTGTGGTGTTGCGTTAATCAAATTTTATTATCGATCGGTAAATAGCAAAATGTTTAAAATTATAACGTTTTTATAGTTGATATAGCCTTGTAACCAGAGTACTATCGGTCTAGGGTGCCTGGACTTAGGATGCCACGGTAAACATTTACTGCCACGACATTGATAATATTCTTGACTGACAACTTCTTCGGAATGATAAAGTTCGACTGATAATACAATATTCACATTATGCAACAATCCAAAAATCACGATTATATCTATAATCGTGCCATATACCTAATTCTATATATTATATTAGCATAAGGTCTATGAATCGTGCCTAAAATAGAAGATATTATTACAAATCAAAGTGGACACTCTTAGTTTTGGCTGATAATGAGCTAAATGGCTCTTACTGTTAGTATAACACTGCTAATCACTGCTACGTATAAAAAAAATTACTCTGTTTTTACGTTATATACGGTCATACTGTCCAAAAAAATGTTCATATTCTTATCCATCCATATCCGTCTATCTAACAGTATGTTCATGTCTTTATCCATTCATGTTTTATCTCATAGATTAGTATATTTATTATTATTACTATATATATTAGTTTAATCTATTTTGTGGTTGTAGCCGGTGATCAGTGCACATGTTGTACAATTCTACTTAAGTTGTTTAAAAATTTTGTTTTAATTATTACGTTTAAAAATCAAAGTGTCAAAATTATTGTTTTTCCACGAATGTTTAATTTATAGTCTCACATACGGATCATTGAGAACTTAAATATCGAATCAGGTAAATTTTGGAGAATAATTAATTAACTTATTTGTTATATTGCATGTAATTTTAAATTGCACATTACTGCCCTAAACTGCCTAAGGATTTAAATTGAATGACATTTTACAAAAAAAAAAAAAAAAAATTAAATAAAATTTTAATTTATAAAATTTTTTTTTACATTTCTGAAATCAAGTATCAATTTATCATATAGTTTTATTTTATTAAATAGCTTTCACGATGTTAAAATTAACATTAATAAAAATGTCATGACCCATGGTTAATATCCATAGGGCTCATTATTTGTAAAACCTTGATTATGCAAATTATGTGTATCTTATATTAGTAGTTGTCAAATTATTAATCTTGTTGCGTTAATATAACAGTTCAACCAAAGGATATGTATTAGGATATTTCCAATAATAACTCAATTGAAGTTAAACTTTTATTCATTGTTAATATTCTAAGTACAAAACATTTAATTAATTTCAGACAAGTATACTGGCGTGAAGGTGCCTACTAAGATCGGACTGTAACACATTTATATATTGGCCTATTCGGTACTCTCTTTTCCTAAGAACTAGTTTTGGCCATTTGGATATTTTTTAAGTTCTTGTCTTTCTACTTATTGTTTCCCTAAGTTGTTTACCTCGTAAATTCAGAGAATCACGTAACTTGTATTTACGTATTTTGTTATTAGTTTTATTATATCGTTTCCCGGCAATAAATCTCCTATGTGAAAAATGACCAAATTGAGGTTTTGGCATTACTAAATTAAAAAAAAAAAAAATATCTTGAATATGAATAAAACTCCTTTGTGCTATCTTATTTCCATGTTTAAGGAAATATAAATTAAATAATCTCCCTTGTGTAGGGTTAACCATAAACGATTCTGGAATACCTCCAATTCAAATACTTAAATGTTATTATTATTGCTCCTATGTATATGAAGTTTTGTACTTGTTTTATCCTACAATCTTTCAGTTATTGCAACCGTACTACTTGTGCTTATATATATATTATATAAAGAGTTGTTCTGATATTCTTAATACTTTATGTGAAATATGGTCCCCCCATATAATGGTACTTGTAAGGATCTACATTTATGTATGTCCGTAACAATTTATTCAAATTTCATTTTACTAATTTATATTACTTACACCTTGATTATTTTTTACAGTTTTTGAGTAAGGGTTAAGTGGTTATTTTTATTATGTTTATATATAATTAATATAATCAAAACTGGCTTCCTAATTAGGCCAAAATAGGTTTTAGAAAACAATGAGAATCATACATATTAAATTTGGAATTTTGCCTTTCATGCTTATATATCATTAAAAATTATTTTAAAATCTAATAAATGGATAAAATGTATGTATTTCCAGGCTGATTTACTAAAAAAAAGATTTATTAGAAGGCTTTAGAAAAAAAAAAAAAAATTATTATTTTTGTGAATACTTTTATAAGAAAACTTTTGTAAAAGCATTTTATATTATTTCTTTTATATATATTAAAATCAATCATTGATAAATGTATATATATAGTCTCAATATTATTTTTGGAATCATATATTAATATTATTTGTTTTTAAATAGATTGTAAAGAAATATGGCAACAGAATATGATGAAGTTAAAATTAATATACGGAGCTTGTTAACCAGCTCACAAAAACCTCTAAGTATTCAGGAGGTCCAAAAAGATTACTATGAACAAGAGGGAAAGTATATACCTTATAAAAATTTAGGTTTTAATTCAATTATTGAATTACTTCAAAATATGAATGATGTACTTGTTGTATGTATAAAGTAAAATTTGATTATTTTTAATATTTATTATTTAAAATTTTCTTCTTTATTTAATGTAGTGAACGAGATTTAATTTATTTATGTGTTATTTTTAAATTTTTAGGTACCTCCAAATCCAAATTCAAATTCTATGTTATCTCTTGTTGTAGATGAAAAAACTAATCATTTAAGAATGCTTATTGATAAACAAAAATCAAATTTTAAAAAAAAAAAAGGAAAATCAAACCTAAATAGACCTTATGAAAATGCATGTGGAAATAATTCATTTGGTGGTGTTATGAAGTATGCACATAAAAGTGAAAATGATTTGCATAAAAAACAATTTAATTCTTTCAATAATTTTAGAAATAATAATTATAAGAGGAATAAGTTTCAAAATACTAAGAGTTACAATTATAGATCTTCTTCACTATCTCCAAAAAATAGTCAAAGAAACTGTGTATCTTTGTCAAACAGTAGTATAAGTTCCAATTTAGATAGAAATTACTCTAGCCAAAATGGATTTAGCAGTATTGGTTATGTAACAGATAAATTACGATGCGATTTAGAAAGATACATATCTGAAAATGGAATGGTAACTGTTTGTATTGAATTACATTGATTTATGCTTGCTTTATAGTAGTGGTTTTCAAACAATATATTTAGGGCACTGAAAGTTCATTCCAGGCCTTTGAAAACATAAAAATAAAATTATATACAATTTATTATAATTATTTTTTGTATTATATAATTTGATCAACTAATTAACCTCCAATTATATATTCCTAGTCGGTTTCTTATATCATGTAAATGCAATTAATATTTTACTCACGGTTTTCCGAAATGTATTTCTGTTATTATCATATCTTTAATAGACTATATTTATTGCCAATTAATATTAAATCTTAATATTATGAATTCCCAAAATATACTATAATAATTGGTATGATACTACTTTGTGATATTCATACAACACTATTGTGATTAAATTAAGTCCACAAAAAGGCACCAATTAAAAAGTATGGAAACCACTGCTATAGAAGAACATCAATATTATATTATTATTTTATTCAATGTCCTATTTTTATACGTATTATTTTATTTAATGTTTTATTAAATTTTTGAATGGATTTTAAAGTTTTTTAGTATTAATTAATTGGAGTGATTTGAAAAATGTGTTTCAGATTATACCATTCAATAAGTTAAAAGAGTTGATAGTAAATCATCCAAACTTTTCATATTTAAAAGCAACATGTATACAAGATGTAATTGATTTAGTTCAAGATTTTCTTAGTATAAATGAAAAAGGAGTTTCGTTGAAACATATTAGTAACACGAAAACTAAAAATAATATCCCCTTAATCTATCAAATTTCAGGTACTTGAACTTACTTAATATTTACCTGAATAGTTGCAGAAACAAAATTACCTGATCTTAAATTTTAGTAGTATTTTAAAATGTATTTAAAAATGCAATTATAATAATATAAATTATAATAAATTCAATACTGATGATGGCATGGTCATCTGTGTTTGATGGTTTTTTAATGTTTTTTATAATTCATTTTTAGAGGCTAGAGTCTGGGTATTATAATTATAGCTGCTGAATTTTAATTTGATCTTACCACAATTTTTAAGTTCATTTCCACTATATCACATAAATTAATATATTTTTAATTTCATATTTTTACATTGAATTTTATGAGTTAAATTAAACTATCAACATTTCTATCAATTTCGTTATAAAAAATATATTTATTTTATTCCTTGGTCTTTGTGATATCACTAAAAATTTTATAAGGCCCTTGCAATTTTAAGTTTGAATACTATTAATGGCTACATTCTTTCTTATAAGTTTGATTTATTTTTAATAACAAGTATTTTTATTATCATTTTTGAAATAGCAATCTGAAATTATACATTACTGTAATGTAAAGTTGTGAATTAAAATTTATGAGACTTTTTCATGATGTTAAATTAATAGTTTAAAATTGTGTATGTTAATAGTATTTTATCAAATTATGAAAAAATGTAAACATATAGTAAAAATCTTATACATATTTAAATTGTATTAATTTACATTAACTTACAGATAAACTTACAAACACAGTAACAAATACATCAAACTCATTTAAAAATTATCAACAAAATAATTTATTATCTAGTTCATTGATTGTAAATAACAGTTCCAATAACAATGATAAAATTGTTAATTCAAAATCATGTGATTATGAGTGTGATGATAAAGTTGTTGTGTCTAATTTGATTGAAAGTTTAAAAAAAAATGAACATGGAGTACAAGATTCTTTCAAAAATAATTTGAAAAATGTTTCTCAAAACAATGAAGTTGCTAATAAAATGTTTGGGTCTGCTGAATTTATAGAAAAATGTGCAGAGCAAAAAATGATTAGAAAACTTCAGGATGAAAATAGTATTTATAATAGAGAAAATTTAATAAAAAATATTGAATTTGTAAAAAGACAAACAGGAATGAGACAAAATCAAAAATCTGAAAGTAGAAATTTAAATGTATCTAGTTCTTCAAATTATGTAAGTATTTTTTAAACATATATTATATTAATTATTAAAACCACATTAGTATGTAGATTTAAGACAATGGATTTATTTATATTTTATAAAATTATAAATCAACTTAAATTATTTTATGATAAAATACAAGTTCATTTAATTATATTCTTACGTATTGGTGTTATCAAATGTTACTTAAATGTTGAACAATGAAAAATTCTTAATGTTGTTTATTCATTTATTCAAAAATAAATATTTTGAATTCTTGTTTGAATAAATATTAAAAGAATACTTTATAACATTAACTTTTTTTAAAAGTTGAATTTGTATCTATTTTACATATTTTCCTATTTAATTTTCTATTTCTAAATAACATAATAAATATAACTATTATTTACATATGTTTTCAATTATTAAACTAAAAACTAAATGTTGCTGTCCAAATGTATAATGCCATATAGTTGATGTTCCTGTTCTGGATATTTACATACTAATAATTTTCTGTTATAAACAAATATTTACTTGAATTTTTATTCCTCAAAATAATTAGATAAAATTAAAATTGAAATGATTGATTAATTATAAATTGTTTATGATTTAATTATTATTAGAAACATTAAGTTTAGGTTATGATATTTTTTGAGAGTATTTACCAATGATTTTTTTTATAGCTATAAATTACTATAAAATATTTTCAGCTGAATAACACAAATTCTTTGGAAAATTTAGAAACATCATTTTCTTATTCTATTCAAAATAAAAATAGTGATGTTAAAAGTGGTAAGTAAAAAATATTTTATTAATTGTACATCAGCGGTTCTTAAGCTTTTGTAGATTACGGACCCTTAATGAAAAATGTTAAGAGGACGTCCACCCTCATATGTTGTCTCTATCTTATGAGCATTTTCAAATATTAATATTTTTCATACTCATAACTCACTTAAAAATTAAAATATCATAAAAAACCAATGAGAGAACGTAGATAATGTTCTTATCTATAAGTTTGATAATAAGTCATTCACTCTGATATCAAAACTAAAAGTACACCATTGAAACTGGTGAACGAAAATTTACCATGTCGCACGTGTGTAAGACGGAGACAACACACGCAGAAGCGATGTCCTCTTAAGAAATTGCTAACTCCCTTACCAATTTTTTTTTCCAATAAATTTTTTTTTTCAAAACATCTTATTATATTAAAACCAAAATTATAATAATTATTTAATTTTATAAATTACATTAGTAGACATAAAAAAATATACATGCTTACAATTAATTTTATTACACTTAATTTTTTAATTAATTTAAATTGAATTATTTTAGTTTTCATTTTTTTTTTTTTAATAATCTTAATATTTAATTTTGATTAACTTAATGCAATACTTGGTGTTATACTTGAGGCACAAGTTTTTGAATATCGTATAAAAATAAGATCTATCTATTAAATAATAAACAAACATATGAAAAAAAAAATAATAATCCAACAATATTGTAATAATGCACTCATGTCACATATTGACATATGTTGTGTTGAGGTTGCCACAGACTCCCGACATGAGTATCACGAACCCTTAGAGGGCTATAGATCATAGGTTATGAACCACTGTTATACATAATAAATATCGAACAGAGTTTTTATAACATTTTTATTTTAAATGAAATAAAAATTATTATAATTTGAATTGTAATTATTATTTACAAATGTAATATTAAGTGTAAAGATTACCATTTTTAGTTAAAATATTAGTTGTTTGTAATTATATTACTATTCTATCTTCTTCTTCTTCTTCTTCTTCTTCTTTTCCTTCTCAGGTTAATTAAATTTTCTCAACTATTTGAGGTCGGCCACCTGTGTCCTGAACCACCACTCGTTTTGATTTTCTACATCCCCCTACATTATTTTCAATTGTATCTAACTATTTCATTTTTGATCTTCCTCTTCCTCTTTTCAGCTTTTCCTTCAGCTTCATTTTCATAACAACTTTTACTGCATTTGTTTCCTCTCATCACATGCCCAAACCATCTCAGTCTATTTACTCTCATATTTTCCACAATAGACGCTTCAAAAATATTACCTCTCACATATTTATTATTCCTTATTCTATATTCTCTTGACACTACTCATCCATCTAAACATTCTCATTTCCACAACACTTATACTTTGTTCTATTCTCTTGTTAACCGCCCAATACTTTGAACCATATAGCATAGTCTCACTACATTTCTGTAAAATTTACCTTTCAGCCTCATAGGAATTTCCTTATCACATAAAATTCCCTGATGCTTTTCTCCATTTTATCTAACTATACTTAATCCTATGTTTTACATTCATGTCAAAACCCCTGTCCTTTTGTACAGGGGTCTTTTGATCCTAATTATTTAAAGTTCTTGACTTCACCTATCATATCACCTCTTATTGTCATTGGTCTCCTCATACTTTCTAATTTTTGGTATCTTCCCCTCAAGTCATATTCTATATACCCTGTTTTATTTCTACTACCTAATACTCAATCCCTTTCCTTCAAGAGCTAATCTCCTCTCATTCAACTTATGATTAACTTCTTCCAGATTTTCTCCTACCAAAACTATTATATAATCAGCAAACATCATTCACTATGGTACCTCGCCCTTTATCATCCATTACCACAGGAGAACAAATAAGGGCTTAAAGTCAACCCATACATTAAAATCTTCTGTTATTCCACACAAAATCTTTACACTAGTTCTTGAACCTTCATACATATCTTGAATCAAATCTATATATATTTTTGGGATACCTTTTCTCATTAATGTTCACTTTAAAACTTCTCTTGGCACTCTATTATATACCTTTTCTAAATCTATAAACACCATGCATATTTTTTCTTCTTTTCCCTAAACTTCTTTACTAGTTGTGTAACACAAAAAAATGGCTCCATTGTTGATTTTCCTGGTATAAAACCAAACTGATTTTTCATTATTGATGTCTCACCTTTTCTCTTCTCTATAGTATTATTTTATTATACTACTATTTTATAAATTTTAAAAATCTTGTTATTTATAATCATACTATATATAATATTTACATTTAATAAATTATGTGTAGGTAATATATTTTTGTTTTTGTATTTCTTTCATATTTTTATTTGAATAATTGTTCATTTATACAAAAAATAATTTTAATTTTAGCTGAGATATCATTGAATAGATATCAGAGTATTCCTAAAGGAGTGCTACTCAACATTGCAAGAATATTTGAAAAATATGATAAAGGTGTGAATATTGAAAATTTTAAATTTATTTATTCTGTAAGTTAATATTATTTTCGTACACTATTTTAATCAAATTAATGTATTTTTTTTTCCGATATATTTATAGAAAATGTACCACACTATATTTGATTCAACTTCTTATGGTTTCTCTTCTACCATAAAAATGTTCATGGTTTTAGATCGATTTATAGACATACGAAATAATGTGTTGTACACAAAACATAAGCTACCATATTCTACTATATACAGAGATATATATTCAACAGATGATAATAATCAATCAACACAAGTAAAGTATATTATTTGTTTATTAATTAAATTTAATACAGTACAGTCATCTTAATTATTATCATTGTAATTCATTAGCTATGTAAATCTGAACATGGTAGTACAAAAACAAAATAATCTTGTGATAATAATTGTGATAATTTTATTTTATATTTTTAATCATCATATAATGAACTATAAAATACTTATACATTAACAGAAACAGGTATTTAGACTAAAAATACATTTTCAAAAATTAACTAATTTAAAAACTATTAATTTTATTTTTTAATTATATCTGGCATTATGTCTGATTATGTTAATGCGTACAACTTGAACATTAAACCAACAATTATTTTGTTATAATTATTTGTATAGTGTTGATAGTAAAATAGTCTACCCAACTTTTTGTAGAGGGTCCTTGACACCTGTTTTATTATTATAGATTTGAGGGTAACATAAGTATAGTTACTATCTTGCTTTCATAAACATACTAGTTTAATTACCCAGCTTCACATGGAACATTCTTGGCTGTAACATAGATTTAATGGATTATTACCTTATATTATTTAAAGCCAAGTTTGGTGTAATGGTTTGTGGTTATAAAACAAATAAAACGAAAGTTGAAATGAATCGGTATATTAGTTTTGTTGATACGCTGAATTACCTCTGAATTATCGTATTTACCGGTTCCAATATATTTTAAAATCTTTTCTTATTACATGTATTGAATATTGGAGAGATCACCATGTCAAATTTTAAGTTGATCAATGAGTGAGTAGTACCTGACATTCGTTGAAAAAATTGTAAGTGTTTAACTCCTTTTGGGTGTTAATGTGGAACCTATGCCTTTTTAAGTATAAATCACCCGAAATAATGGTTGAAATAATAATTTATGTATTGTAATAGGTAAATATTAAATATAGCCATGTCTATCACGCCTTTCTGTACCGTTTACTATATTTAAGCATATACTAATATCCTTACAACGATGTTCAATTTATTTTGGATCATTATTCTTTTTATTTATTAATTTTGTCGAGAAAAGTCTGACAATTCGAGGTTTCAAATAAATGTTATTTATTGAAGTGCATTTGGATTACACAATATTTTTTTGTTTCTTCTTTTGTTGTGAGTACACAAATTAATCAGGTTTTCTGACGCGTGAGCAGGCCACACACAGTTGTCCATGCGAAAAGCATAAATTTTCAAAATTCAGTCCACACACTTGTTTTAATTGTCCTTGTACTTTGTTAATGATCATTGCAAAAGCGAATCGCACTGGAAACTGCAAAAGTTTGAATTCCAATAGGGTTGCCATACGTCCCGGAAAACCGGGTTTGTTACTGGTTTTGGACTTCACGTATCGGTGTCCCGAAAAATGTTTTCGGGACGTCCATATGACCCGGCTTGGATGCTTAGAAGAAATTTAGTATTGTTTAATTTTTAATTTTGACCATTTTATCTCAAAGTACACTTTTAATTGTAATCGATAAACAATATATAATAAAAACATAATTTATTTGTAATTTACTTGTATAAATATATAATATATTTTATTTTACAAAAATTTTTTTAAATATTATATTGGTCCTCTTCAGTGGCGTATACATAACTTTTGTATAGGGGGGAGGATCATTTGCAAACAAATTATTATTTTTTTTTATACGTTTCTAACGCCCTCACACTAAAAACATTATTTTAAAATATTTAAAAAAAGGCCTTGGGGGATCTAACCTCCACATCACCTCTGTATACGTCACTGATCCTCTCAATATATTATTGGTCATATAAAGAGTATATTACTCGATATTGTGTTTATGTTGTCCCGATTTCGCCTTATAAATTTATGGTAACCCTAATTCCAATGTCTTATCTGTTGGAGTCATTGGGAGGCGTGGTAATTGTATATTTTCGCTTTTAAATTTTCCGTTTAAAATGATGGCTTCGATTATGTTGTACATCAACTTTTTTACTGAAAGCCTATCATTATAGCGGGGTGGTGGATTGACGTTTCATAAAAGAATGATGTGAACGTCAATTTTCAGTGTTAGAACGTGCGACGGCATGTCTGATAAATCAAGTGAATTTAAAAATTCAGTTGGATTGTGTAGTACATCTGTTCTTCAATATACAGAAAAAATCTTGTAAATTAATATATTGTTCAGAGATCAAAAATAAGAGGTGAAAGTCGTTTTTGGAGAAGAAAATAGACGGTCTTGGAAGGTGGTCAAATGCTTTCAGTTGTTTTAGCAACAAACAAACAAAAACTGCTTGTTGGGGCCTTATCAGGTCTACTTCCCTTTACTTTTTTTCGTAACAAATGGTAAACTATGTCCTTCTACAAGGTCCAATCTATCTCTGTACCAAATTTCATCAAAATCGGTTCTGTGGTTTCCAGGGGCACAATTTTAATTAAAAAACTGGGGGTGCTGAAGCCCTTCTATCTTTTTCATGTTCCTTAATGGGTATAAACACCCGCAACCTATACAATTCAACAGTTACTAAAATATTTGGTAAATATTTGAATATTTCTAAATTTAATTTGTTCACTTTGATTTTATATTTTTATTGAGTGTATAACGAATTAACTGTCTGTAAACACAAATGTTTCATCATATGATCACTTTTAGATTCTAAGTGAAGCGAAGGATATTATGGTTTTATAATGTTTGTATTTTATTTTTTTAACACTTTCGGATAGAAATACTGGTCTAAAAGTTTTTTCTAGGAACTTTTTAGATTTTAAATTGGCATGTGGTGGTACTTTAGATAAGTAGTTTTTTTAAATCTTAATAGTTTTTCTAGGCGTGAGGAAAAACTATTCTGAAACGGTAAAAATACGCTGTAAATAAGACTTTCCCTTTCAGATTTTAGTTGTTTAGTCATATTCCATTAGTAATGTGGGTAATAACTTGAAACTTTTATTTTATAGCAAAGATATTTTTTTTCGTATTTAATAAAATTTTCAAAAAGCGCTTTCGATTTAAATATAGAACTTTTAAAATACTTAATTATTTGAAATGTTTATGTAATAAAATTTTTATTTTTGGATATTAAGTAAAAATGTAATACCACCTTACTCATATACGAGTACTTACATATTTAACGATACTGAAAAAATGTTAAAAATCGTTAGTCTCAAATTTATTTCATAAGCATTTAAGTAAATTATTATACCTATGATTTTTACGGATTTTACTGTTTTTACATACATTTTTAACATTAAATGTTTATTAAAAAAATTTGTTCTATCTAATTTGTTTTATCTAATCATAATGAAACTTTGAATATAGATAAATATTTGGTTAAAAAAACCATTTCTCTGTCAAACAATAAAATGTTAAATATGTTGATAAAAAAAAGAACCTACATAATATAATAATAATTATACTCGATAATTAAATACCAATATTAAAATATATTTATAAATGGTTGATTTTTATACTGAACCTTTGCTCAGAACCGTTTTGATAAAGAAATGACTTGTCATTTCTTTAAAACTCGGTATATTTACTACTAGGCTTGTCACTCGCCCCGGTACAACAGCCGATCATTCAGTTTATTCCGGTTAATAGAAGCTGAGATAAAATAACATTTAATATTATATTATTTAATAATAAAACATACAAGTTGAGTAATATTGTACATTATAGTATGGTTATATACAATAATAATGTATTTTTGAATTAGTCAATAAATATTTAAATTACAAAATTATATACTTTTATGTTTTCATATCAAAATAAAAAAAGAGTAATTCAATGTGATGGTTTAGGTTTAGGGATTTCAAAATCTGGCAACCCTAACTATTACTATTATCTAGTTTGAGAACCGAAGAGACGAAGGACAAACTTCCACCACCATTATTTAAATAGTAAATTTATATATGTATACAATAAAAACGGTTTTTTTTATACATAATGAATAATGAGTATTTAAATATAAATTAACTTGCATACATTTGGTAGTGCTAAGCACACCCAAGCCTCCCCCCCAAGTTGCGCCTATGGTAGTTTTGGAGTTCATCGGACACAAACCGTCAAACATGTTGAGTAGTTTAGGAAGGTACAAAGAACACATAAACAAACATTAATTTTTATGTAGCTGAATTACCCGTTATCCCCTGGGGGATATTTTATTATTTTAGATTAGAAAACTGGTACAAATCCCTAACCCTAAAATGTTATGTTAAAAAAAGGATAAAATGTTATGAATCGAATATTATTGATTTTATTGATTTAGGTATACAGTTTAATAATTTACATAATTCTTAATCGGTAATTATTAAAATCAAAATATTAAACAAATCAAATATTTCCTAGGTAACCAAAAAATGAAAAATGTTTACATCCAGTCCAAAACGGTTTCGATCCTTAAATATGTAATTTTCAATAAACCTTTTTTAATTACACAGTGAATGAGTATAGGTTCTTAATCTGGGGTCCATGGATCCTTTGGGGATTCATGGGGTGGCTGTGATGTTTGATTCGATTCGCTACTATCTATCTCTGTGAGTCTGGATTTTCTACAATGGTCACAATAAAAACTAAAGCAAGAAATCGAATGGACATTAAGGACGATATATGCATTGCTCTATCCGATACGGTCGCAGATTTCAAGGCAATACTGTAATCAAAACAACAGCAAATGTCTCATTAAAACTTGTTTTTAAATAAAAGAAAAGTGATTATTCACAATAATTTAATATAGTATTAAGTCTTAGATTTATCATTAAAGAATAACTGAAATAAAATTTGTATTTATTTATATTTATATATATATGTATTATTTTTTTTAAGGGAGGGTCCATGGCCCAGAAAAGGTTTAGAATCTATGTATTAGAGGAACTACTATTCCAAATTTCAAGTTCGTACATTGCATATTTTTTGAGTTACAGTGATCAGTGACTAAGTGGTATTTGAATTTTATATATATAGATTATTTGATAGTGTGTGTATACAAGCAAGATATAAGAGACTTGATTATTTGGAGATAAATATATAGGATTACCTTGTATAAATAATACACAATTAAATTTATTAAATTAAATATTGATAAAATTAACAATTTAAAAATTTAAACCCATAGTGAATTAATTAATTAGTACATTAGTGATGATAATTATTTTAAGTTATTGCGATTGTGGTATATATATGTTACGAGCAATGTAGAAAATTGGGTATTTTATAAAATACTCAGGCAATATATAGAATACCCTGAATATCCACATTTCCCATAACATATATATTGTTATTTAAAGCTTTATTTGTAAGCTTATCTTAAAATTATATAAATAACTCTGTTGTATTATGTATATTTATGTAAATTATATAACATTTTTTAATAGTATTATCTTTGTAAATTTTTTTTAAAATAACTTGAATCAATCTGTAGAGACCTCACCCCTATAAATGTGACATAAGATTTATTAATACTTTAATCTTTTTATTAATATAATGTATGTATTTACTATATTATAAATAATTTTGTTGAAAAAGAAGAATGCTGGTGTTTCATTAGTTCAATAATGTTTATCTAATAAAAAAATTTTTGTTTTTGTTTTTAGGATGATATTATTCACAATATTTTATCAAATAATAATCAGAAGATTGTATTACATATAGATCAGCAATTATTTCATAAAGAAGATTCTACATCAATGATTTTAGTTGAAGCATATAATCCAAGTTTATTTTTTTTACGATTAGCTTATAAAGATGTAGAACTTGAGCGTTTAACAAAACAAATGCAGTAAATATTTTTAAAATAATAATATTTATTTAAATATATTCAATTTAAGTAATATATATACAGTGAGTTCAACGATAAAGGTAGCACAAAATATTTCAAACGCATGACTTTGTATGCAATTCAGGTTTTTGGTAATGCATAAATGATATAAAATTACGTTTATTTTTGATAAATCTTAATTTTTAAAAAAAAAAATTCTGCGCATGCGCAACAAAATGATTTTTTTTTTAAATGGCACCCTCTGTTTTTGAGTTCAAATTTGAATTATGTGAATTTTTTCAAGCAACTTTGACCTTTAAAGTTTTACTCTATCTTCAAAATTGACTTATTGAGAATGAGTTAAATTTTCGATTTATAACATTTGTATATATTGTATTTTTCAATAGTCTACTTAGAATTTTATAAATTCATAAGTAATTTTGTATGAATTTTTCTTAAAAATTAAATGTACATAATGAATAATGAGTATTTATATATAAATTAACTTGCATACATTTGGGGGTGCTAAGCACACCCAAGACTCTCCCAAGTTGCACTTATGGTGGTTTTGGAGTTCATCGGATACAAACCGTCGAACATATTGTGTAGTTTAGAAAGGTACAAAGAACACATAATCAAACATTAATTTTTATGTAGCTGAATTACCCATTCTCTGCTAGGGGATATTTTATTATTTTAGATTAGAAAACTGGCCCAAATCCTTTACACAAAAATATTAGGTTGAAAAAAGCATAAAGTGTTATGAATCGAATATTATTGATTTTATTGATTTATACAATTTAATAATTTACATAATTCTTAATCGATGATTATAAAAATCTACATATTAAACAAATCAAATATTTCCTAGGTAACCAAAAAATGAAAAATGTTTACATCTAGTCTAAAACTGTTTCAATCCTTAAATATGCGATTTTCAATAAACCTTTTCTTATTACACAGTGAATGAGTATAGGATTTTAACCGGGGGTCTGTAGACAGTTACTCGGGGGTCCACGGGGTGGCTGTGATAAGTACAAGTAATTTATATTACTTCTACAAAAATTTTAACTCAAATTTCTTGTAAATGGTATAATTTTGGTTAATTAAAACTAATACATAAACCAACAAACTAAACTACTAATACATATTATATTATTTTAATTCAGTTTTAAAACAAAATTTTGATTTTATTGAACAATTAAATTATGTTCAGGTGAGTTTTGATTAAATTTTACAATTCATCGTATAAATGTAAATTACTTGTACATATGATAGTACACTTAATTTTTAAGAAAAATTCTTACAAAATTACTTATGAATTTATAAAACTCTAAGTAGACTATTGAAAAATACGATAAATACAAATTTTATAAATCGAAAATTTAACTCATTCTCAATAAGTCAATTTTGAACTCAAAAATGGAGGGTGCCATTTAAAAAAACATCAATTTGTTGCGCATGCGCAGAATTTTTTTTTTTTAAAAATTAAGATTTATCAAAAATAAATGTAATTTTATGTCTTTTATGCATTACCAAAAACCTGAATTGCACATGAAGTCATGCGTTTGAAATTTTTCGTGTTACCTTTATCGTTGAACTCACTGTATATATTTTAACTTCATAAAAACAAGCCTATTTATTTATCCTTATGATTAAAAGAAATATTATCTACTCATACTTTTTTTGTTCAATTAAATATTAATATTATACTCTTACTATATAGTATTTTTAATTATAATATAAAATTACTGATGATATATTTTATCTAATATTTTTAAATAAAGTGTGTATTATTTAATTTTTGGACTTTAATAAAATTAAATGGACTCAAATATTATATAAAACTTTTTTACTTAAATTGTAATTTAAATCAAAAATATTGTCGTAAAATATCAAATAGTTTCTATATGAAAATCAGCATATTATATTATATTTTAAAACAAATTTATCCTTGAAATATTAATTTAATGGTTTGCTTTAAACTAATTAATGTTAAATATTATTTTACAGCCAAGAAGGCAAAAAAAACAAATAAATCAGTACCTAGTAATATTAAAACTTATATTCATGTATTATCTTGATCATCAATGTTTTTCTAGATATTTTTATACTGAAAGCAAAAGTGATTATTATATTGTTCAACCAGAACACATTGCCCCAGGTTTGATTTATGTTACATCTTATACTTCATATAAAAATTGTAGTCAATGGCATAGAGTTAAAATTTTAAGAGAAGTTGATTCAAAAACTGTTCAGGTTAGTGTTTCATTAATAAATATTGAATTTCATGCTGCATATTTTATAAATAACATTTTTTAGATAATTCATGTAGACTATGGTACTGTGGATAATATACCAAAGACTGAATTGAGATTCTTGAATGATGTATTTGGTAATTTACCATGTCAGGCAATACATTGCTGTTTAACTGGATATAATGAGCTTGAAACAATTACTCCCGAAGTTACAGAAGCCTTTATAAATTGCATTTCTAATACACAATTTGCAGTTCAAGTCGATAACAATTTTATATTGGTTTGTATAATAATATCGTATAAATATTCAGATTTTAGAATAAAATTGTATTTTGTTTAGAATAAACAATGTCAAATATTACATGTGACTTTGACTAAAAAAAGATCAAAAAATTCAAAATTATTGACAAATATTAATAACGAAATGTAAGTATTTTTATCTTATAGATCTTCTATATATACATTATACATATAACTGAAATGAGGTAAAAATTGAATAAAATCTTGATATATAATGTTTATTGAAAGTCAATCTAGAATAAAAATTATATGTATTTTTTTTTATTATTAATGAAACACAAACATTGTTTTATATATATATAGTAACATTTAAAAAATTCTCTAACAGATGGTCAACTCTTTATTGATCATTAATTTTTATAGATTTCATAGATAGTTATTGAAAAAGTACATTAACACCTTCATTAAATGATTCACCTAGCCTTCTGGTGGGTGTGTCTTTGACACATGCAAGTGCATAGTAACATTGACTACTGTCTCCATAAAATTATCTTTCTCAATTATCAAAGGAAAGGATGTAAGGATATAAAACCATTGAGAACAATACCTTTTATGAATCAAATAGAAATTTGCTAACTTACTACACACACACATATATATATATATATATATGTTACGGGCAAAGTGGAAAATTCGGACAATGTATACAATGCCCGGTCACTGTATCAATGCCTGGGCATTGTATACAATGTCCGAGGTAGGTATATTGGGCAATGTAAATTGTGAATTATTTATACAAAATAATTTGCATAATATATTATGTTTTTATTGAAAATCATTAATATTACATTATTATACATAATTAATAATCATCAATATAACATAATATAATACTTCCCTTCTTTTTACACGATTCACAATTATTTAAGTATAACATTATTACATCTCTAGTTATATTTTTGTACTTTTTATTAATCTCATGTTCCATTCTATTTCTACCTCCATGTCCAATTGAAAAATTAACTTCATGTATGATATCATATAACTGAACATTATGCACATAATATTTTATTTCATTACCTTTAAATACATTTAAAATTTAATTAATTAAAAAAAAAAAATTGTAATACTCTTATATAAATAACCATAGAAACGAGTATAATTAAATTAGTACATAATATCATTGATTAGGTATATATTATAAATATTTAATAATATAATAATATAATAATTATTATTACCTGCAGTTACTGGAACAATTAATTTGTTAATTTCAGATATTTTTATTACATCATATTTCTTCAAGAGTTTATAATCATTTGACTTCAATTTTTGGGAACTATTCTTTATATTAATTATATGTTCAATTAATTTGTCGTATTTTAATTTGGTTAAATACACATTATTCTCATTTTTTTCATTTAACACAATATTCAATTTCGCATTAAATTTTTCCATTTTAAATAAAATGTAGAAAATAAATAAATGTTTGTATAAGCACTGCTTAATATAAACTGAGCGACAGTACACTACAACTTAAGTAAAACTGTACGTACCAAAATTATATGAGATAAGATATTTATCGGTTTCGTTATCGGGATATATAGTGGATTCACAAAATGTCATTAGTGTTTAACCAAAGGATAGACGTAACATATACCTATTTATACTTTATAAGGAAAAAAATAATATTTATATATTATATTATGTTATATTGATGATTATTAATTATGTTTAATAATGTAATATAAATAATTTGCAATAAAAACATAATATATTATGCAGATTATTTTACATTGCCCAATATACCTCGGACATTGTATACATTGTCCGAATTTTCCACTTTGCTCGTAACATATATATATATATATATATCAAAATACAACAAAATATTGAATTTAATTATTATCATATAATTTAACGAAATACGATCAAACTTAATTCTGAGAAATATAGTTATATTTTTATTACGAAGATATTTTTCTTGTCATTAGTTAACCAACTGTAATCATTATTGCGACCTAATATTGAAATAAATTATTTTGAAAATCATTTTTTAAAAAGTGATAGATTAAGTAACCTTCTAATCATAATATAATAAGTGTGGTAGCGTGGCCGAGCGGTCTAAGGCGCTGGTTTAAGGCACCAGTCTCTTCGGAGGCGTGGGTTCGAATCCCACCGCTGCCATAAACAAAATTTTTTTTGGTAAAAATAGAAAATTATTCCCGTAAGATTTCTAAGATAGATATTAAATATTGTTAAGTTGGTTTAAAATGAATTACTATAATAATAGCTCAACAGTCAATATATTTATTATTCCTGTTATTCCTGTTCCGTCTATCATCCTTATATCTGCATTGACTCTATCTTACCATCGTTGTCGAGATCTTCCCCTTGGGCGCTTGTCAGCTGGTTTATTTATCAGTACCTCCCGAATTATGATTTCTTCAAAAACTAGTAGAAAACTTAAAAAAATACAAACATTTAAAACGAATATATTTGAAACTTAATACCTAACATGTCTATTCTTGCTCTATTCGAGGCGATTACAAAATTGACTGTAAATTAGAATAGTTAATTTATTAAAAATCCATTAAATATGCATGTTATATGCACTTATGAACAAATATGCAATAACCCTTGAAATATGCAATATAAAATTTGGTGTGATATGAATTATGAACATTTTAAACCTCCATAAACATGCATATACATATTACAAACATGGAAATGCATATAAATCCGGGCTCTAATAATAAGTATAATAATTTAGTAATTATTTTTGTTTAGTACTATAGGACACCTGAAATGTCAATAAGTAAAACATGTCAATTTTCAAAATTGAACGAAGAAGGGTTTGCGGTGAGTTACTCTAGATTTCCCAGGCAAAACGTTAGCTTTTATCCATTACTTTTCTGAAACTGTTAATTTTCTTATTTCTTTTATTTGTTTTTATTTTGCCGTACATGAATTGTAAGAATTGTCACGTTTTAAAAATTAAATTATTTTCATGATGTTTATACTTAGTATTAAAAATAATAACATGTGTCTTAGAATAATAGTTAAAAAAAATTGTTCATAGTACAATAATACAAATTCCACCACAGAAATCTACTGTTGTATTTTTAAATGTTATAATAATAATTGTAAAAGTTGTTGAAAAAAGAAATTTTAAACAAGTTAATTTTTTTTTGCCTATACTAAAAATTGTTAATAATCATACTTGTAAATATATAATTTACGATTAACATAAATCATATGCTCTGAGAAAAGATGTATTGCTTTATATTTTTGTTGTGATAATTTATTACTATTTTAGGATATTCAAATATTCACTACATGGTATTATTATTATTATTATTATTGTGTAATATAATTTTAAAGAAAAATGTCAAAGTTAGACTTGTTAGACATAAGAATTGAGAATAGTTTTTATTGTTCTAAATATTGATTTTATATTTAATAAACAAATTAATTTTTATTATAATTATAATTACGTTTGTTTATACCGTAACCAGTGTTCGACTTGAGGGGGGACGCAAGAGGACGGAGTACACCAACTAATTTTCAGAAATTTTAGCGTCCCCCTACTATTATTATGTTATAATTATAACGCTTAACAAGTTTCGGGGACGCTTTTTTTTTTAAAGTAAATAGAGTCCCCCTTCTTTAATTTTTCCAAATCGAGCACTGACCGTAACCATATTATTATTATTACTACAATCGTTAAATCGTATATCATGAACTCGGAAAGAGAAAAATGTAACTTATAATAATAATGTGTTTAACAATTTAATTCTATAGTAAGATTTTAAAATAAAAACATTTAAATAACTCTATAAAGCCTATAGTGTTTACGATTTATATGAGTATGTGCCTTGTGCGTAGAGGTCAAGGCCAACGTGGTAGCAAAATACGCAGCTGCCTAGGACGGAAAATGTTGTATGAAAAACATTAAACATGAAATAGGTACGAACAATTTTAATATAATAATAATATCTCGTGTATTGAAGATCCGATTGATACTTCTCTTATGTTCTTCTCTCTACTTCTTTCTCAGTTACTAATAACAGTGGCGGTTTTCCTGTGGAGGCACCGCCTCCCTTGAAAATTTGAAAAGAAAAAAAAAGTTTTTTCATTTGCTTAAGGAGCATATTCACTATCATTTTAACTTAAAAAACTTAGAAAAAACATTCTGTAACTATGTTTAATGCTCTTAGTAAACATGGAAAGTTATTTAAAAAGCATTATAATGAAAATGTGAAACTGAACAGATTATTCATGGAGTAGGTACCTTATTGAAATTATTTTATTATTGGCTAAACAAGAATTAGCACTCCGTGACCATGACGAAAGTAGCAGCACTTTAAATAAAGGGAATTTTAAAGAATTATTCGATATGCTTTTTAGTAGGTGTTTATTAGAAATAAAAAACCACTACAAAAGTATTCAAAATAAGTTTTCTGGTTTATCAAAAACAATTCAGAATGACTTAATTACATGTATTTCTTAATACATATTCAGTTATATCAGTGACTCCCAACCTAGGGGGGCGCGCTCCCCTTGGGGGGCGTATACACATCGCTGGGGAGGCGCAAGCAGTCATCACAAAGTAAAATTTTTATTTATCAAATTTTATTATATTTAAAATGAAGAGAAGAAATGAAAAATTAATAAAGACTGGTTGTCGTTATAGATTATAGGGTCGTTAAAGTCGATAAAGTAATCGATAAAGATTACAAGTGTTTAGCCATAGTGCACCATGCCACATCGTCCGTAAATTAATCAGTACGATAAGAGAAAGCCAGGAGGAAAAACTATTAGATTAGTTTAGATATTAGATCATATACAATGGATAGAATCATCGCATATCACACCTATAGAATGAGTTGAAGTCAACATAACTATAGGACCGGTGACATCTGCGCATGCTTATCAAATGTCAATCTCTTTTTCGGCTTAAAATTGAATTTAGGCATCACTAATTCTAAATTTACGAAACATTGTTATTGATCATCATTTTGAAGTAGCAAATACAATATAATTAATTATATTATTATAATAATGCAATTTGAAACTTAACAAACACTTATACTTTATAGTTAATCGTTATCTTGTTCAATAATCAATTAATTAATATTTGCGCCAAAAATTAATGATAAGATGCCACGCGCATGCGCATATCACTGTGGTCCTACTGTTATGTTGGCTTCACAAATTATTTGTATGACTCCATCCATTGTATATGATCTAAGGTTTAGACGTGATTTAGTTTTATTTTGCAGTTGCTCAGTGCACGTCAGTGTCGTAGTACGTAGGCGTCGTGAGTGTACATATATCAAAGTAATGGCTCCTCCGAAAATAAGAACGTATATCGATGATTATGTGAAATTTGGTTTTACGTTTATTGAAAAAGATGGTGTCCAAAAGCCTCAGTGTGTTATTTGTCACGTTGTATTAAGTAACGATGCCCTCCGACCTAGTCGACTAGAACGACATATAACCACAGCTCATCCGATGCTAAAAGGAAAACCTAGAGTTTTTTTTTGCTAAAAAAAATTCTTTAAGTAAAATGAAAATTGACCACACCGGAGAGTTTTAACAAAATAATGAAAAAAATGTTGAAGCTTCATATCACATCGCCTTCATGGTGGCTCAGCAAAAGAAATCCCATACCTTGGGCGAAACATAAATTAAACCTAGCATACTTAAAGCTGTTGAAATAGTACTTAGTGAAGAAAGCAAAAGGAAAATAGCTCAAATATCTTTTTCAGATAATACAGTGAAACGACGTATAGATGAATTAGCTTTAGACATTAAAAATCAGTTGATTCATAAATTAAAACATTCTTTGCAATCCAATGTGATGAATTAACTGATGTGACTAATTGTTGCCAGCTATTAGTTTACTGCCGTTTTATAAATTAACAGTCCATCGCAGAAGAACTTCTATTTTCCCAGGCTTTAAATTTCACCTCAAAAGGCAGCGACGTTTTGTCTGTCATTGACATATTTTTTGATCAGAATGGTTTGTCTTGGAAAAATGTTGTAGGTGTCTGTACAGATGGTGCTCCTGCAATGCTAGGGTTAAGATCGGGTTTTGTAAGCCTAGTAAAAAATAAAAACCCGTCAATAATCGGTTCTTATTGTTTAATACACCGACAAGCTTTAGCTGCAAAAACGCTACCATCTGAACTTAAAAATGTACTTGAAGTATGTATAAAAGTTGTTAACACCATCAAAAGCAGTGCACTTAACTCGCGTCTTTTTAAGATTCTTTGTTCAGAGCTGTCCGCGGAACATTCTGTTTTATTATTCCATACAGAGGTTCGTTGGTTATCAAAAGGAAATATGTTTGAACGTTTGTACGAATTAAAATCTGAAGTGGAAATTATGCTTTTACAATTAGGAAAAAACAATCTTCGTGAGAATTTTACCGATGAAACCTTCACATTCTACTTTGCGTACCTAGTGGATATTTTTGAAACTATTAATAACCTAAATCTCAAATTACAAGGGAGGAATACGAATATTATAACCGCCAAAAATTCTATAAACTCATTTCTAGAAAAGATACAGCTGTGGAAACGCCGAGTAAACAAAGAGACTCCTAATTTTTCGTCTTTCCGTCGATTGAACGAACTTATCTCTGATGAGGAAGAATCTATTTGTCTTGTTGGATTGAAAAGTATTAACATCTTGACTGTTTGATTGATGAATTCATGCGATATTTTCCGGATTTTTCTAACGAAAGTTGGAAATATCGGTAATAAGTTGTCCATTCAGTTCTAACGTAGACACATTGCCGGATACATTTCAAGAACAGGCAATCGAGCTGAAGAAAGATTCACGCACAAAAATTGATTTTAATTAACAGTGGCAGCTCTTTGAAAGAGTTTTGGGTAAAATATTAACCCATTTATTCTGAAATTTCAAATGAAGCCTTATAAACTCCTTGTACAATTTTCATCGACTTATTTATGTGAATCTGGATTCATCACCTTGGCCATTATAAAAACCAAACATAGAAATCGCTTGGATGTCGAATCTAACTTGAGGTGTTCTTTATCAAACATCGAGCCGAACTTTAAAAAATTGTCCAAAGAAAAGTGTTGTCAGCCTTCACATTAAATATTAATTTTATTATACATTCTATTATTTATATTTTTTACTAATTTATTATAATAATTACTCACGTCAATTTATAATTCCACTATAATACTATATTATTTACAATTATTTATATTTTATAATTACTATCATCAATAAAAAAGTAGTCTTTCCGAATATTATATAGTTTATTTGTAAAATGTAAAGTAAACAAAAAAATTATAATTTTTTCAATTTATAGGTGGGGGGGGGGGCGCGAGATTTTTGAAAATCTACAAAGGGGGCGTAGAATAAATAAGGTTGGGAACCACTGAGTTATATCAAACAAGAAATTAAACAATGCATGTTTTATTCAGTTCAAATAGATTACACTATTGATATAATTCAAAAAACTCTACTAAAAACTGTTCTATCATATTAAGGTTTGTTAATAAAAATTCGGAACTAGTTGAACGTTTTCTTGTTTTCCATAATGTTAGTGATGATCATACAGCTGAAGGATTGTTTAACTTAATAACTTCTGTTTTAAATGAATTTGACATTGGGAAAAAGTTAGTTGGCCAATGTTATGATGGTGCAAGTGTTATGGCAGGAAATTTGACAGAATTACAAACTAAAGTAAAAAATGTTGCACCCAATGCAATATTTACACATTGTTTAGCGCATCGATTAAACTTGGTACTGCAAAATGGCTGTAATATGAATTCAAAATGTCGTATTTTCTTTGCAAATTTAACTGGCATATCAGCTTATCTCCATAGTTCTATCTTGCTCACTAATAGGGTGATCATATTAAAAAAATAAGAAAACGGGACAGCATTTATTCCCCCCCCCTCCCCCCGAAAAAACTCTCATTTATATAATTCACACATATGCACACAAATCTCGAGAGTTAAAGTCCAAATCTCTATCATATAAACAATTATTTTCTTTTTACTTTATCCTTTTTTAGTAAAATAACCTAACTAATAAAATATTTTCTTTTAATTATTATTAAACAATATTTTCTCTTAATTCAGGCAACATCATGGACAATGAAAAGTGTCTTGTTTTATTACGTTTGTACGGCGCTAAAGATTTTTTGTGGAATAGTAAATCTCCACATTACCACAGTAAAAGATTAAGGGAAGGTTTGTGGAATGAAATAAGTTTACTAATGAACTTACCTGTCGCTGAATTAAAGAAGGAAATGACCACCCTTTAAGCCCACCCTTTTCGTTTAGGCTTTTTTTTTAATAATGTGATGTATCACGATGAAAGCGGCAGCAGCACGGGCACGTGATACATCCATGGTTGATCATGGACCACTGAACGGGTCTTGTGATCGCTCGGCGAACAGCTGGATCACTTGCCGCGCGAGGCTGCCGCGCTCTTTAAAAGTATAGTACCTAATTATGGCTCTCGCGGCAAATGTCAGGTTTGCCGCGGACGAACATGGTGCGCGAGGCAGCCGCGCGTAGTCGATACCCACCTTAATGGTGGTGTACTGGTGTATTATCTATGATAAACTATTAGGCATTATTTTTTTCTCACACATAATTTTATTCACGTGCGCGCATGTGGTACGCTAGGACATTATATTAAGGTGATGTACGACGCGTATCCTCGTTCAAGATATACGTAGGTCATTGTGCCGGCAGTCGTGGTGTGTGTACACCTACGGATTACGAAGGCGTTTAATGATATTTAACGTACTTATACATTTAGAATTTAGAAATGATTTGCTGTTAAACAATATTAAATTCCATTATACTGGTTTCAACGGAAATAAAACGTACACGAAAACAATAATTATTTATTACCTATGATTTCAGCTCATGTGAATAGTGTTTTTATATTCTCGAATCGAATAAAAAAGTGGTCGGATATAATTTCATTTGCACGTTATTGTTTCACATGTTCTGCGTAAAGATATTTGAAAAATTTAGCCTAAAATAATTAATACAATTGCAATTTATTGAATTAAAACGAAAATCACATTCCTACCCGTTGGAACCTTATATCTAATTATGTCTTTAATATTTCACGGGGTTTTTTGGTAAAAAATTATATGGTATAATATGATGTACATAATTTTGTGTTGTGAGACTAGAAATTTCAGTAGGTTCTAGCATTTACATTTTACAATATCTTTATTGTGTTTTTACATTTGAGTTATAGCTTAAATTATAGTGTTAAATGTATTATATTCAACCTTCGTCCAGAATCGTTTTCGGAATTCAATGATATATCGTCCTATTCACAATGTACACAAATATAATATTAATAATATAACTGACACGACTGTCCTGGGAATACCATTACAATCATCAAATATTATAATCCATATTATCTCAGTCTGTGTGTACTCCCATTATATCCTCTATGTCTAAGAAGCAAAACGACAAAAAAACGTACGGTCTCAATGTCTTCATAGTTTGTTTTTCCTGATCGATGTACGTGAAATGTTTAAATTATGATGCAACTCTACGTCTTGATTTAGACGATAATATGTGAAATAGGTAATTTTATTATTATCTGTTTATATTTCTCATCGGAATAATAATTTTTTCTATGTTATAACAAAATTTAATGATTAAACTATGATTTCGAAAGTCTTGATTGTCAATTTATTTTTATTTTTTCCCTCGCCTTCTATCAATATGTTTAAGATATGAAACAGAACCATGAGTATTGATAAAGAACTATTATAGAACCATGTATTTACAAACTTCGGTTTAAAAATATCCTAACTGTAGATACGCCACTATTTTTAGAATGATTTATTATCACTTTCAAGTTTATTTGAATCCGAGCTCTGATGGTTAGCTTTAAATCTGTCATGTTTATCATTACAATTTGGGATGGTTACTTTGTATATTGAAGTTAATGAGAAATTAAAATACTCTATAAACTATTATTATACTATTTACTATTAAATCGTTGAGTATGTAGAAATTTTAATGAAGGGAGTCCGAACCTGAACTCCCCCCCCCTTGGGTACGCCCTTGATGGAATTACAATTTGTATGATTAATTTGTAATTTTTTTAAAGGTATATGGAAGTTCAACATTCAAAGGGAAGGAGAGAAACTTCAGGGATATTGGTAATTTGTGTATGGGATCCGCCAAAATGTTTTGGAAAGACGGTGGATTTGGATTGAAACATTTTGAATAGGTATCTCTGTCAGTCTATGTTGCATAGCAGCAATTCTCTAACTGAGGATCGCCAACAATCTTTTTAGGGTTGCCACTATATAAAATAACTAGTAAGGTATTTTGTGAATATCATCATGATAATTATCGTTGAGAATTACAATTGATAAAAGTATGATATATTAATCATGCTAATTTATCACTACTTTTATCATTAATATAATACATAGGTAGATAATATTATATAATATATATAATATACCATAACCTTCTAAAAATACTAGGTAACTCAGTAGCGAGGGGAGTTGGTAAATTGGATTCTAAATAACCTTTTATTGGTAAATTGGGTCCCGAGAAAATAAAGGCAGTAGGTAAGTTGTGCCTCGGGAAAAGAAAGGTAATAGGTTAAGTCCAAGGTAAACAATTTTTTTTTAAATACCTAATAATTTTTATTATAAGTCAATTTTAATATTATAGTGTTTTTTATTACATTTT
Source organism: Sipha flava (assembly GCF_003268045.1). Classification (NCBI taxonomy): domain Eukaryota; kingdom Metazoa; phylum Arthropoda; class Insecta; order Hemiptera; family Aphididae; genus Sipha; species Sipha flava. The sequence continues at coordinate 146,315 of NW_020271739.1, forward strand.
CGGTAAAAACTTAAAAGATACGAATTTAACAAACTCAAATTGACGTATAGTACGCAATGCACGCTATGAGAACTATCATCAATATTGGTATTAACTGATAACTAACATACGATGTACGACAAGCTAATGAATGTATATGCCTATATACGTATCTTAATTAGACATAATCAAAATTACGTCGTTGCGAAATTATTTGATCACAATGGAATCGATAACCGATAGAAACAGTGAGGATTGTTATTTGTAAAACGACTATGGCGTTGTAGTATAGTTAGTAGTTGGAACTCAATTTATCTACTACCTTTTTTTCCTCGGGACCCAACTTATCTAATATCTTTTTTTCCCGGGACTCAATTTACCGCTTTCAAAATGTACACAAAATATCGCGGACTCAATTTACTTAGCCCCGTAGCGAGATATTAAACTCCTCGAAGGGACTGGATCGTATTAACCGATTACGCACTAAACACGGGCGCTGTAAAGAGTTGCTTTGTAAATGAAAAATGCAGATCTACCAAACTGTAATTGCGGAAATCCCTCTCAGACTATTCACCACATACTAAAAGACGGTCCCATTCGCGCATCAAGGATCAATAGGCATTAGCCTGTGAAGTGTACAATGTATTTCAACTTGCACAGTCAAAAACGCCAATATTATCGTACCCGAGTCTTATTAGTTTTTATAAAATATAATTTTTAAAATTAATAAAATTTATAAATTTTTCCTTTATTCGACTTTAAAAAATTAAGAAAATTCAAATTGATCGAAATTTAAACATTTGAGGTCTGGAAATTATCAGGGGGGGGTATAGGTATAGGTGTCGAAGAGCAATATAACCACTCGTTTATCTGTTGGTACAATTATTATAACAATATTCTATGGCTCTACTATATACGAGTACATGAATGACAATATTTTAATATTGATATTTTATTTTATTATATTGCTAATCGGTGTTTTTATTTTTAAAAATCCGATAAAAAAATTCAGAAATTCGTAAGATTAGTTTAATTATTTTTTTATTAACTGCAGAAGGTATACATCACGTACCTAAGTGTAATTATCTAATACTTTGTTGATTTTAATAAGAAATACCAACTGTTCGGGGTCTACTAATTAAATTATGAATTAAAATATAGAAACGTTTAAATTATTTAATAATTAATTTTTTGTTAATCAGTAAATACGTTTAAGCGTGTGGTGTTACTTGCAAATAAAATTTACTGTGAAATATTTTTCAGTTACAAAAGTAATATTGTATATGATCACCTCAAATATTAGATTTTGTATTTTTTTTACTATTTTCTTTTAAAAATTTATAAAACCCACATGAGTAATATAAAACAATAATAATAACGAATAAAGTGCTTGTAAGAATACATTTAAATCATGCGTTTAGTTTGTCTAATTATTATTCAGTCGGGTTTATTTACATTTCATAAATACTTGTTATATAAATCATTAAAATTACCTCAAGTGATGTGAAAATATGAATGGACTATGGAACATATCACCAATGAATAATTTAACGTTAATAATAACTATACAATAAATATCGCTGTATTATTTAAGCATTAGGACCTTGGGATTGTTATTTTGGAACCATCATATGATTTGAATATAAATAATAAGTACCTATTTTTATTCGTTTTTTTTTCATTTGATTGAATGTTCATTGCTTAAAAATTATTATCTTAGTAATGCATAACCTAACTTAACCACAGCAAGATAATGAATATCAAAATATATTTGAAAAAAAAAATACGTTGGAAAATGGTAGTACAAGGTAGTGTATTGTGAAAAACAATTCTTTTGATTTGTGTTAAATGATTACATTTTAACTATAATGCGCTAACATAGGATGAGGAATTAGAAAAACTATATTACCTACATTAATTTTTCAAGTCATAAAACAAGAAATATTATTTAAAAAAATATAAAAAAGCAGCACTTGCTTGATGAAATGTATTATATTTAATAATAAGAAATGACACTTTAAAGTCTATAATGTTTCGTTTCGTGATTGACGGACTATTTGAAATCAAATATGACCTATCTCTAAAAAATGAATACAATTGTAAATCGAGAAGTCTAAGAGTGGGAAGGAAATAGGCGTTGATGAATTGTGCGGAACAGTCCTTTTTTTAAATACACATGCGGTATTTCTTGATATTTCATTGAGCAAGCGTTAATATACTTACAAGTTCAGCAATTTGTATTTACAAATTTATTATTTTAGTTTCGTACGCCTATAATGTTTGATTTACTACGCAGTTGGAAATCTAATATTCTATCTGTCAGCTTTTATTGTATTTCCTGTGAATAGTGTTTGTGAATCATTATATTTGTGTATTCTCTTATTCGAATATTATATTTTAGTTTAAGTACTTTCATATTTTATATTTGAAAATAAATATTTAATTAATTATTTTTGGGAATAGAAGTTCACTAATTCAACTAGTGTGGATACATGGTTAAGTTACAGACACAATGATTTACTCAAAACGTTTTATTTTAAACTTTATGATCAACATTGTACAAAGATTTTGAAATTCAAATATTATTTGTTTTGAAAATATGATTAATTAAACACGAGTAATTTGGTAAATTAGTATATAAAATATAAAAACTTTTATTTTTATTCGTTGGTAACACATATAAGTTAAAATCCTACTTAAATAGTTTTAGTTTTCAATCAAATAAAATACAAATACAAATGTATGAGTATGGATAGACATAATTTATGCTTATTAATCTGTGATATCGATTGTTTATTTTTATAGTTAAATGTTGTGAAATTTCTGATTAAAAACCAATACCCTTAAAATGTTTGTGTTGTAGGTAGTGTTCTATTAAAATCTGTTACTGAATTTTAATTCCGATAAAAAATTACGGGTTTATTCTTAAATTTAAAATTACATATTTCGTTTTAACTATATATAGCTAATAAGTATCAAGAACGATATTTATATGTTTAAATTATGCCTACACACAAAAATAAAGTGTATTATTTTAATATTAAATTTGTGATTTTAGACAGAAAAATGTGGTTATACTTACAACAAAAACATGACATAAATACCATACAAAGCGGTGACGAATAATATTATAGATTATCGTCAACACGAAACGTCATAAGCATGACGTTGAATTTACACTTGGTAGATAAAATATTTATATATTTGTGCCAAGCTCGAAATTATATAGAAAAGTCACTAACGCGATTGATCCACATTCTCATGTACATCTGAAAATAATAATTATACCTATAAAATAATAGTAAATATGTGTTTTAGTTGGTTAATAGAGTCCTATACTCAAAAAAAAAAAAAAAAAATGAAGAGACAATTATAAAATCAGTTACATGATTATAAAACTTTTATGATTTATTTACATTTTTTTTTTTATTTGACGCTTAAGACACCTTATATAAACATAACTGTGTATGCTAGAATGCTATTTTTATAACATAGTCACAAAGATTATGCATTATCGTGTTACTATATACACTGATTAGGTATGTTACGCGTTTGCAGTGCAATTCATATATGTATTTACATATAGACCTTATGCTTTAACATATTGCGGGTATTCTAATCGTGAAATTCCATTAATAACTATTCGGCTAGGATTTTAGAAATGTGTTCACCGTATATGCTAATATTTTAAAATCAATTTTTAATTATTATGATTGTAGGAAGTTGTGTTTGATTGATGTTTTATATATTACACATGCGCATATTTGTATAGCAATTATTTACAAGTAAAAATTATACACAATAATATTCATATTTAGACAAAATATCTATATATAATATTTAAGAATACATTTGGTGTTAAATATACCTAATATGTGAAAATTTTTAAATTTACCTATTGATATTGATAACTTTTCAGTAGAAAATATTCTGCTGTTTAAGAAAAAAATCTCCTGTAAACTGTATTCTATATTAAATACATAAATAAATTAAATTAAGTTAAATGAAGTTAGATCAAGGTATTATTGCGTAATGTGTGTACAGGGCTGTAGCAACTAAATATTGCGCTTGGGGTGAAACTTCAAAATGCGTCCTTAAGTATTTTAATTTATGAAAAAATCATAATATTTTTTATAAACGCAATATAAATAATGATTTTTCTTTTTAGCTATGTAAGCGTTTGTTAATTTTATTTAAATCAATAACGTATTAAATTATAAATATTCATTCAAGTTATAAGTAGGTACATAGGTATAACATAATAATATTTATAAGTTATATAAGTAAATAGGTATATTAATATATAAATACATCATATTATTTTTGTAATAAGTTAGAACTTATAAGTAACAATTAAATTGCAAATATTTCGTTTTCGTGCCCTCCCAGGAATTGCGCCCTGGGCGTAGGCACCTCAAATTCCTCCTCTTGCTACGGGTCTGTGTGTGTAACATAATTTTATGTTTTTTCGTTTTCCTAAAAGTTTCAGAAGAAAAAATTATAATTTTATAAACACTTAAACGTATCTAAATTACTAATACTGTAGATTGTTATTTTTAAAAATACCACTTAACAAAAGTCAATGTTAATTCTAATAAGTATTTGTTGAATATATTCTCAATTATGTATTTAATATGATTTTTTTCACGCCTACCATGCGTACGCAAATTACTAAATCTTTCATTAAAAAAAAAAATTCGAGATTTTGCACGTTGGAAACATTGTATGCTGGACGATGATAAGTGTTTTATTTGAAAGACAATGAAATATAATCATTAGTAAATATATTCATATTATCTCAACAATTTAAATTCTTTCTTAAAAATGTACTTACAATTTTAGTATTTATACGAATTCAGTTGACAGTATAGCTTACGAAATTCGATGAAACGATGGCTTACATTTATAAATAAATATTAAAACGAAGACCGTGGAAACACATATTATTCAAACGAAGAAAACCATACCAGCATAGTTTATAAGGATGGGACTTTCTTCAGAGTACACTATTTCTATATGGCAGATGTTTAAAGAGCTATTATTTATTGAATGTAATCAATAGTCACTACATGGTTTATTCTTCTATCTAGCAGATTATCCAAATATAGTGTACCTGTATATTAATAACATCGCATGTATCAAATAAATGTAATTTTTTATTCTTTAGACTGTCAAATATGCGTATATATCATTATTTTAAACCCGTATTTGTAGGATTCTATTGATATATTTATGGAATAAAATTGTTGGATGTTATAAAAAAATTGTGATATATGGCACAGCAGAAAATGTATTGAGACATTTGTCTTTTTTTTTATTATAATTTGTGTTCTTTTACCGAGAAAGTATGACCTCGGAGAACTATAATTCATTATTATAACATGACCTGTTTCTATCAAATGTATGATTTACTTTTGTTTCTAATGGAAATCACAATTCGATCAGATTTATTTAGATAAATCTTTTATTTATTTATTTGATTAGATTTACAGTAAACAATTATTACTGAAAAAATTAGGAACTCAGTGGATTAGCTTGAAAAAAAATTAAATATTTAAAAGAATTTTCAATTTTTTTTTTTTTAATGAATATAATTTACATGGTACAATTGTATATAAGGCTAAATTAGTTTATAATTTTTTATCCTTAATAAGTATAACAACATTTTTTATTTGAAAATTAAATGATTACATTTTCTTATATTATCTAAGAGTTATCACTAGAATGATATAAAAAATTACAATAGCAGAAATAATTTTCGAAACGAGTTTTGACAATATTATTTTAAACATTCCATGAAAATTATTAAGATATAATACTGTTTTAAACGAAACATATACATTTTCAACTGTGTGTAATATTGCATGTAAAAATTAAAAAAATCAAATCATTGAGAGCCGCTTTTTGTATATTATGATAATTTATTTTTTAACGTTTTTTCGTATGCCATAAACAATAAAAATATGTATAATAGGAATAAAAAATCAGTAGATAGTCCAAAGCGTAAGATTTAAAAATATTATTTAAGTAAAAACATAATATATTAGTAATTACAGTAATAATGTTAATTTTAAATGGCTTTTTTTTTTTTTTGAGTAAAGACTTCGACGACAAAGGTCATTGGCCGAAAAATATAGGTTTATGTATACTTACTCTTACTACAAGGTATATAGTTTTTTTTTTTTTTTGTAGGTTGAATGTGAGATGAAGACAGCTAGAGATATATACATTGGTTATAATACAAAATAAATAATAAATAGATAAAAAGATAGAACAATAAAGGTTAAAAAATACCGGGCGTACAAAAGTTAAATTGTTTTGTATAAATTAGTATCAATAATACATTTTAATATATTGTAGATATTTAGAGGTTCGTTATTGAGGCATTCGGTGAGGATATTTGGAATGTTGTGTTTAGTTCTTTCTTCATTGCATTGGCGGAATTCCAACAGTAGGTGTTTGATGGAGATTTCATGTCCGCATGTAGTACATGGTTCGGGTTTACTATTTTCTATGAGATGTTTATGGGTGAGCCAGGTGTGTCCTATTCTTAGACGAGTTAGAATTACATCCTGTTTTCGGTTTAGATTTAGTGGATTGGTCCATTTATCTGTAGAACGTTTTATCTCCCTTAATTTGTTGTCTCTCAATAAGTGCCATTTCTTGCCCCATAGGTTGAATATTGTATTTTTGGTTTCTCTTTTGAGGTCATCTTTGGAGTACAATTTAATAATATTAATAGTTTGATCATCCGTTGCTTGTTTCGCTACTGCGTCTAATCTTTCGTTCCTCTCTATTCCGATGTGACTAGGTTAGTTAGATATCCATGTTAATATTATAAGTTTGTGGTTAGTATTGAGAAGTTTGATAATGTCGTTGATGATTTCATTTTTTTTTTTTGTATTTTGAATGCTTGTCCGAGTACTTAGAGAATCAGTGAGAATATTAAAATAAAGGTTTGGTATCTTATTAATTAGTTGAATTGCTTTCCTGATCGCTAAGGCTTTAGAAGTAAAGATGATGTTTAGAACTGGTATTCTAAATTTGTGTACTGAATTGTTGATAATTATTTCAGATCTAATACTAGTCTCAGTTTTGAATGCATCTATATATACTAAAGTTTGTTCATTGTTTTGCATTTTTTCATTATAAAGATTCCTAAATATCTGTGGATTTGTATTTTTTTATTATTTTCCGTAAAACTAAAATCTACTGCAAACTTATTTAGACTCCAAGGTGGTTTAGAGACAGCTTTGATATGTGTTTAGGATTAATTCTGAGAGTTTCAAAGAAAGATTTCTATTATTTTGCCAATTGCTTTGCTTGTGTCGATGGGTGCGTTATATGCATCATTATTTATTTATTTATTTTTTTTAATATAGTTTTATAGTTTGGGTGGTCCGGATAAGAGGCAATTTCAATTGCGTATTGAAGTTCGAGTAATTGGCGTCTCTTTTTTCGTGAAATCTTCCCTGAAATGCATAGCAAACTGTTGATCGAACTACTTTTAAATGCACATGCTATTAGTTGAAGGTTTATGTTTTGGATTGTTTGAAGTTTGGCTAGTAGTTTCTTTGGCACTACCGTATATTATGGAACCGTAATCTATTATAGATCTGATGAGTGCTATATGATGTACCTTGAGAAGAATTTCGTTTTGTGCTCCCCATTTGTTGTTTAGTAATATCTTTATGATGTTAGTGGTCTTGATAGTATTAGTTTTAAGTGTGGAAATGTATTTGTTCCAGTTCAGGTTGTTATCAAAGGTCATCCCAAGGATTTTGACATTCTTAATCATGGGTATGATTATATTATTTAGTTTAACTTATGGTTTGGGAGCTTTTCTTGGTCTTTTTCGAAAATACTATACATTTCGATTTGCTGGGAGCAAAGTTTAAACCATTAATTTTGCTTCAATTGTTTATGATATCTAAGCTCGTTTGAATGTATTCTAGGGTGGATTTATTATTATTATTACCTTTGCAATGAATATTAATATTAATGTCGTCGGAAAATATATTTATGTGTATTAATAGCAATTAGAAACAGAATAACGCTAGTGGGGGAACCTTGTACAACGTCATTTTATAAGATGAATTCTTTGGATAATGTATTGTATTTAAATTAGTTAATACCTCTTTGATAATTATTTTTTCATTGAGTGCAATTAGATCTTCATCTGTGGGAAGAGTCTCATGAAGTATGTTAAATGGTTTTATTGATAGACATTGAGCTATATGCAGCAAAATGAACGTCCAGACAATATAAAAAACGAGGCTTTTATTTTTTAAATTTAGTCTTTTACTCCATAATAATTGGAAATAGTCGTTAAAGAAATTCTTATAAAACTATATATATATCATTACAGAAAAATGCAAAGTTAAAAACAAAACGCTATAAAACTGGGTTCACGACAATAATTTCCGTGCCATCGCGCCGTCGTTAGTCGCTGTGCATCATCATTTACAAATTCGCAGATAAAAAAAATTGCAGAACTGAATTAGTTTATAAATAAATTTACCATTAAATTAAGTTAAATATATATATATATATATATATATATAAATATTAAATTTAGTATTAAGTATAATTAATTTTCCAATAAAAGGGTTTTTCTTGTTCGTTATTGTACGGAGTTTATGTTAAATAATTTAAGTCTCCCCAGAATATTGACTACGAGCCGTTACTGGATTTAACAATTTGGATTTCCGAAAATTAAATGCGAACTAATTCTGGCCAAATTGTACATGTAATTCAGAATAGCTGAATGTTTATGTAGTTTTTCAAAAGCTCTTATCAAATGCAGTTCCATATGACATCGTATAACATAATGCATGATTCATATGACAATTTAATTAATTATTATTAATTTATAATATTATAAATACCAAAAAGTAAAGTATTCATTCTCGTATTGAATTCTAATTACGTATATGAATATCTCTTAGGTTTATAAGATATTATTATTTAAATTAACAATAATTTTCAAAACCATCTTATTTTTTATTTTTCAAAAACTATGATTTGATAACATAAATATTTGATTGCGAGTATAACGATTGTTATTATTATAATACAATTTTAAAACAAAGCTTAAAAAATATATTCGTTATGAATTTATCAAATAACAGTACATTATTTAATTTGATAGTGCATAAATAAAAGCTTCTAAATGTATTTTTGAATATTCTATATTCGAGACAGACGTTCACAAAAAATTCACTAATCTTCTAAGGCCGTGGCCCGCACTAAAGAGTAAAAATAGATAAAAACAAAAACCAAATATATGATTATATCATTCGATTCATGAGACTGCCTGATCGTCTACAATTATGTTAATTATTATTTTATTTTTATTTTCTACTGTAACATGTAGGATTTTGGTATTGCTATCAAAATATATTATATTTGGAATTTAATTATTTATTTAGCTGAAATGTGGTATTCAAAATATATTTGAGGTTGGTGGAGGGGGGAAGAGGGACATAACCCCCCACGTGCCTGTGTCATATAATTGCGCACGCGGAACGCAGTTTTCAAATCGTTGTACTGAGCTCCTCTACTTAATTTTTCACAATTCGAGCACTGGTTCCCAGGACATATAAAGTATTGAAAACCGAACGAGACGGCCATCGCCAACACGTGTATTACCATAATACGTAAATTTAGATCCAACATATAACGCCGCATAATATATTTATATTAAACGCGTACAGCGTACAGTTGCAGTTTGTAATCGTTGAGATATTACAGTTTTTTTAAAACTTTAGTTTTAATAAAGTATTAATTTTAGTTATTAGTTATTAGTTTTAGTTTTATTAAAGTATTAGTTCTAATAATTTAGTTTTTTAATAGTATATATGATAATAATGAAAAAAAAAAGCTTACTGTTACATTGCGCATATTGTTTATTTATTTTGTATTAATTTTTTACGCGTAGTTTACTTCCGCTCGGCGTTATGTGTACGCGTGTCGTGATCACGTGCTCACCCGCCGTACAACACTCTATATATAGGTACATGAGTAAACACATTGACGGCGTATCGTGTCGCACAGTCACCGGCGACTCTGCAGCGGAATACGATCCGCATTTGAATACACGACCGTCGACGCCTACTCGCGCGCGCGCGCACGGCAATGCTCACATCACAATATAATGTTGCACAGCGTGTACGCGCGAAATGTACGCGTATACAATGCGCACATAACAATATATTTATGGATATTCTTCGGGCGCGAAACTTATCGGTTTTTTTATTTTATATTGTCCCGGGCGACGGTTTCGCGCGACCCGACCAAAGGTCAGCGACGTAGGTATTTGTGCGCATAGAAAATCGCTCGTATTCTCACAGCCATATCTTTTATTCTTATACACACATGGAGTACATAAAATTACGGTTGTAACGGTAAGGTCATACGAAAAACCAGTCGGGTAAGCGTGTACACCGGTAAAATATATAAGTACGGACAGGATACCACGCGTTGTCCCGAACAGGTGCATTACCTTTACAAATGTAATGTATACGTGTCCGTATGTGTGTGCGTAACACTCCCGTCAAGCTATTGTCTTTGCGCGCGCGAGTGCGTGTGTGTACGTACAAAGAAATACTTTATGGTCCGAGTAGACAGAACTTCGTTATTTATAACCATACGTATGCCACCCATGTGTTTCGCAGTATATATTATACAATACATGGTGCTCAAGTGCTGCGACGACGTTGTCCCGCCAGACAAGCGCGTCGGTCGAATTAGGACAAACCGACGTCGTATCATACCACACCTGTACAGCGTATACACGTTTAAATTAAGTATATTTAATCTATGATACAGGAATCTATACATTATTGTTGAAAGTTTTTATTATTTATTAATTGCTAATAAAATTGGTTTCATGAAGTACTCGAATACATATTACACAGTTTACTTACATTAAGATGATGATACATGTTCTACACATAAATCATATTTATATACGTGTACGCTATATCTACGCTGGTGATAAGGCCAAGATCAACTCTAGACATAGGCGTACGCACGGGGGGGGGGGGTGCTGTGGACTCTAGCTTTTTCCTTAATAAATGTATATTTATAGTATTCAAGATATCGAACATTTTTACATTTTACATGAATAAAGCCAGTTTTAATCTCATAGTATAGAATTGATATCTGTGATATCTGTGAATAAATGTAATAAAGTTATTAGTTATTAATCAGACTAATCAGAACTTGCATATAATATAAAAATTGATGATGTAATTGATACATTCAAAAACCTTACTCCCGTGGACAGAAGGATGGAGTTGTAAATAGTATAATAATATGTAAATAAGGATGTCTTATATATAAATCGTGTAAGTTTAAATAGTATTTATTTTTATATTTGCATATTGAATTAAATAAATAATTCATAAAAATTAAAATATTTAATTATACTTGTAGTCTTTAATACAAGAATCTTTGGTTTACTTTTTTTAAGGCCCCCACCTGAGGACAAAGTCTGCGCACGCCTATGACTCTAGAGACAATGAAACATTATGTTAGGCGGGAGTAGAAAACTTTCAATTCTTTTCGGGGTGATTTAAATTGATTCCAAAAATCTGTAGTAACAGCAAATATATTCATAAATTACAATCAATAAGAATCTACTGGCCTGATATTGAATTTTTGTAATTTTTTTTATAACTGGAATTTTTGAAGACCATTTTCTATCATCTTATCAAAAAAAAAAATCCGGTTCCGATACATGCCAAAAGTGGTTTTGGAGGGTCTTGTTAATGTTGGGAGGAATCAAGTCCTCTATTCCAAGTCACCGTACCTATATGTTTTTTTTTTATTAACAGCAATGCACCCGCCATCTTGGAACATCGTAAGGTAGTATTTCAATTAGCGTACCTATATTACGTCTGCAGTGAAAGAGAGAAAGAGTAAAACAGAGAAAGACAGAGAGAGATAAATCAAACATAATTTAAATTAATACAAAGGTTAAACAGTTCTTAACTCCATTTCAAATTTTATAAATAAAATAATGCAGCTTGAATGTACATAATGTTTATAGATGTTTAATCCTCGTAGTACAGTAATTATTTATACACTCCATGTGAGAACTAGACTATCCAGCTGCTCATTTCTTAGTATATTCTGCAATTTGATCGATTAAGTATTAATTATTATAACCTAATAAAGATGACAATTGACAGAAAAGAAAATAATCAAGTACGTGAAACGTTTTTTTATGATTTGCTAAAGCCTCGATTACATTGAGCGATTTTACTAGCGATTAGAGTCGCGCGCGTGTGAGCGTGTAGCGACTTGTCCGATTACATTGAGCGATTAAATTCGCTCGTTCGCTAGTCGCGTACACGCATTCATGTGATATACATGTAAAAAAAATTGTCATTGATATAGATAACTCATTCGTTTTCGTTTATATTTTAAATTGTATTATTTATTTAACTGGGCCCCGTTCATCCTTAGAATATTTTGATAGGCTGCAAAATCTTCGTGATTTAGTTCTTTTAATAATTTATTGAATGTACCATATTTCTCTCGCCTTGAAATCAAACTTCTGATCCATAACCTTTTCTTTTTATACTTTTTCTTTTCCAATTCCTGTCGCAATAAATGAGAAATCACAATAACTCCCGCGCGAACTACAGCTTCCGACATTTTGACCAGTCACTACTCTCTGGCATACTAGCGATTTTGCCAGCTAGGGCGATTACATTGAACGATTTTACTCGCTGAAGTGTAAAAACGCCAGCGACTTGCGACTTAAGTAGCCCGGCCGTCAACTTTAATCGAGCAGCGAGTATTCAACACGCGGCGAGTAAGCGACTAGACCGATTACATTGAGCGACTTTAGTCGCAGCGAGTTAATTCGCCAGCGACTAGCGAGTAAATTCGTTCAATGTAATCGACCCTTAAGTAATTAGTATCGTCTATACACTACAGTAAATTTTGGACTTGATACTGCAGATAATCGTGAACCAGGGACACGACGTTTTGAATTGTTGTAGATAACTACCTAGATTATTCTCAACAATCTCCATCGTTACTTACTGTAATCATAATTCATTACTGACATGATATCTATATTATAATGCAATTTAATTTAATTTCTGTAATCATTGGTTTAATGGTATTTTCATTGGTTTAATAGTTCATATCGATGATATACCAATACCATTACAGGTATCATGCATGATGCATGTGATTTACAGTGTTCACTATTCTATAACGTTTCATTATTTTTCTTTCTTCAGTAAACTATGATAATTTAAAAGACCGATATACATTAATAAAACAAGTGAAACTATGTAACATAATATGTAGTCGATAGTAATGTGTTATCACAATTCATACAACGTGATGTGGCACGAAATTTTACTATTTTAAAATTCTTTTTAAAATCAAACGATGTATTTATATATATTATAGAACATTTTATATAATAATTTTTTAAAAATTTTAGATAATTTATTATAAATTCAGTTAATTTTCATTTAAACGTCGCTAAACATCTAAACATAAAGTTACTATAGTACTCATTGATTATTAATATCTACAAAAAACCACATACACTTATAGTAAGTGTTATTTATTATGTAAGCTCAAATGAAACAGAAAGTGAAAATATGTATCGCCAGAAGAATTAATATAAAACTATTTAAATTAAGTATGGCAGTATAGTACACCTTTTCGAAAACTACGAAATGTATTTTTGTTTTTCGATTTAATCCTAATTATTCGCAGTAATAAAAATCACATTTAGACGATGTGCCTTGTTCATTATTGTTTTATTGATTTTCTGTTGGTATAAACAAATTGTGAACATAATTAAGTTGTATTTATATAACCGATTCTAATACGAATTATATTGGCTTAAATTACCAACAATCAATTTAATAAACACCCGAACGTCGTCGATGTTATACGTCAACATCATATCTTACGTCAACGTTAAATAGTAAATATAAATTCGCAGCTAATTCACCGATTTCCACGCATTTAACCCATGCTTAATCGCATAAACTGTCAATTACTGAGTATTCTGTATAACGAAAGATGCGTTGACAATAGTATTCATGGTCTGGCAAATAGAACAGTTAATACAGTTATACATATTAAGGAAATAATTTCGTTTTGTGACATGTAGATGTATATTTTGCGATTCGTAAGTTCAATGAGCGGGATGGACATAAATTCGAAATTATCATATATAAAATATGCGACACATGATATTTAAATAATAAATTTTATTCATATCTATATGGATTTGAATAACGGGCGTTGTTGTGTACCATTCTAAGAGCTTTACATTCGTTTTAAAATCGTAAATAAAAATGTATATAAAAGCAAACACATCGTAATAGAGGAACATATATTGTTTAACATTAGTATTATCGGTTGATTAAAATTGTTTTGACTTTATAATAATTACTAATACACAACAACTCAATATAGTGCATATATTTCTAAGCCCATGTGCTATATTTTTAAACTTGACCACATATTGGATTGTTAATATAATAAATAATACAATTGGTTGAGTAAGAAACTAAAAAGAATTTAGACAAAGGACCATACGAGTATATAATATGGCCACGGGCCATGGTTTCCGCTACCCATCAGTTTTCAATAACAATGTATCCACGCGTACTCGAATTCTAAAAAAATAAACTGTAGGTACTTTAATTTAATAAAATAATGATTTAAAAAAAATGAAAAAACATTAATTAATATTTATTGTCGAACAACTTACGTGGTCGTTTAAAAGTATTAAATGCCAAGTATTTAAAATATTAACTTTATGCGCACTGTGGTCATGAAGATGATGCGGGGCTTAAGTATTAGAACTTGAAATATTTATTCTTATGTAAATTAGTTTATCCATGTTGTGTGTGTTATCCAATAAGAATGTTCGGAACATTTGTGACTGCCAAAATATTTATTATAAATGCACATTATTATTATAAATACAATACGTTTATAGGTATTGAATAAGCATAGCCGAATTAACTTAGGTGCAAAAGGAGCATTTGATACAAGGCGGCAAATTTAGTTAGGCAGCATGGATAAAATTACCTGAAAAAAATTATTAAGATAGTTATTATACAAGAAAAAATGTCCAAATTATCTATTTTATACACAAAATCTGATTTGATCGACTAAATGAAGTGAGAATAACCAATATAATAAATCCATAAAAAAATATATTTAAAGAAATATAAATAAAATTAGTTTTTTTTTTAATTGACCTTAATATTAAAAATTGCTTTAATTATTTATTATCTGTATATTTTGCACCAATTTATTTATATTATAATTGTATTTTGTCACTATTTTCCAATAGTATAAAAAATTTTTTTGTAAAACTTTTACTGTGACATTAAACATATACCTATTTATACTTTTTAATGTAAGTAGATTAATTATTATATTAGGTACCTACATTTTATAATAGTATTTTATTATTTTAATTTATATATAGAAACCAGGAATTTTTTTTTTTCTCACTTAAATTTAATTTCTGTGAGGGGTAGAGGGCCAACATTATTTGCTCCAGGGCGGCATCGGCCCTTAATCTGGCATTTCTAATAAGTATATATGCGTCTTGTTATAGTGAACTTGGCATTTCACAAATAATAAATAATCCAAAATCCACAGTTACGTTCAAGACAAGTTCTGTTCAGTGAATAGTATTCAATATATTATAGCAGACTGTAAAAATCAAGTTAGTTCATTTTTTACATCATTTTTTTGTAATTCAACTTTTAATCTCTGATTTTTAAACAGTTTATACAAGAATGAAAATCTGGAATTACTTCAGTACAAATTTGTTATAAGTAATATATTATGTAATGTAATTAATGTAATCTATTATATAGATGATAGAAAACGGTCTTCAAAAATGCCAATTATAAAAAAAATGCTAGATCGTCAAATTTGTATAAACAAAATAAAGTTGTATAAAGGATCTGCTGATAATGTGGTTAGTTTATATTTATTAATCAATAACCAAACATATGCGATAATAATGAAATGTAATCTATGATACAGTTTTGGTTTAAAAATGATGACGTTTATTTATTTAAAAAACGAATAAAACTATTAAAATCCTAACAAATATAAATCACGTTTTTTTTTTTTTATGGTAATTCTTTATATTTATTTATTAAGAGTATAAATAATATGTTATGTGAGATATTTATCAAGCCATGATCATTTTAAAATAAAATTGAAAATTTATATTTTATGTGGGGTTAATTAAAATTTTTAAAAACGGCCGTGGTAACACATAATTAATTAATATTTTGTTACGATGTTTCATAACCACTATGATAAATGTAAAAATTATTAACGTTATAATTTAAATAATTTGTAATGTAAATATAAATATAAAAAAATATTTCCTAATCCATATTTGTAAATACTGCATTAAATCAAAGACTAATTAATTTCAGTAACATCAAAATTATTTTAATTATAATACGCATAGTAAAATTAAATGGTATTTATTATCAAATATTGACTTTGACATAGAATAAAACTAACTAATTTAAAATAGATCAAATAATAATAATTATAACTCAATCGTAGTATAGACTTAAAAAATAAGTTCAGCAAAGAGGTGGAAAATAAAAAATTAACATATTAAATGTAATTAAGTTTATAATTATAATTAGTAAAGCTTAATGAATTTAAAATAATCTTAATGGTTGTAAATTATATTTTCGTAAATTTATTGTATCTCTTAAATTCCTTTAAATTTAGTTAATTATTTATTTTTAATATTTAATTTATATATGATGAATATTTAGTTTAAATTCATTATTTGATTGAACGATTATTATTTAAAACGTATATAGACCACATGTGTAATACGTATTTTCAGTATTTCAATACATTTATTGAGACTAAACGGAGCTCTTTACTACTAAATGCTCATAGAATTATTATTAATCACATAAGTTATAATTATGTTATAAATGTTAAAATATTAAAGTATTTGTAAGACTTTTTTTTTTTAACTATGAATGAAAAATGAATAATAAAAGTATTAGAAGATTTAATGATAACTATGTGCTCTGATATCGATATTATCGCATGAAATGTTTGGTTATTAATTAATAAATATAAATTAACCACATTATCAGCAGATCCTTTATACAACTTAACTTTGTTTATACAATTTTGATGATCTAACATTTTTTTTCAAGCATCATATTTTATTTTGGCCATATAACATAATTATTAATTTACACTTAAAGTGGATTGCAAAGAAATCGCAGTCCATAAGTGTTAATTGAATTGATTAAGTACAAAACTATAATTTATTACAACGCGTGAAAGATTATTTTTATACTATAAAAATATACAATATGCAATAATGTATGAATAAATAAAAATTCTTAACATTTTGTAGTTGAATCCTTTTTTGTGTTAACTAAAACTGTGGATTCATTTAAATCTCTTTATTTTTCTGTACATTGTTGTATATTAATTACCCAACTTTCAAGGGGTTGCCAGGGGGTAATCGCTCCTCTGTCCATAGTTAAGAAATATATTCAGTTTTAACGACATTTTAAACTGACTCTATATGACCCAATATTCAAACTGTTTATAATTTTCAAGTTTTTATTATTTGAACATATTTTGTTAAAAATTATATTCTAGGTATTTAGTTGATAATTTCCTACCTAATGACATATATTTTTAGTTTTTTTTAATAATACAATTTCACATGAATATTTTAAATGTATCATGATTTTTTTTTTCTATATGTACCTCGTAAATTATAATTAAGTATCATAAAATAAGATAAAAGAATTAATATTTTTTTATTGTAATTTTTTTTTATTGATCTTTTACAACTTTGGAATCAATAGACATTAGTTATTTTATTATAACATTTGGTTTTCTTACATACTATTTTTACATTTCATTATTATTATTTTTTTTTATTATTGTATGTATTATAAATTATATAACTTAACTTAAATTTGGTTGTATACATTGGTTTGCTTAAGGAAATTGATTAAACTTGTATTTTATTGGTGATTGGGTCTAAGAGCTGCGTTGAGGTTGTGTAATACCTCATACCTTGTTTGGCAATTCGTTATGTTCGCTTTAACTAAATAAATTTTTTTATTGTAAACGACAAGTTTGCAGTGGGTTTAGCCAACGTGAGTTATGCATGATTATTTTTAATTTAAAATAATCTCTAATTGATTTATAATATATACCAATCAACATTTCTTAATATTAGTAATCTATATTATGAATTTCTGATCAATTCCGATCAACCTTGGGAAATGGTAGTTAAATTATTTTCAATCTATGTCCAATCTCAAATGTTTTTAACAATCAGAGTATCAGAACACCGTTATACGAGTAGAATATATTTATTCGTTGTTATTTAACCAAATCACTATACTAAGTAAAATACACTTATACACTTATAATGGTGGATCTCATAGGCTAATAGTTCTATACGTTAAATATATTGATATTTAAAAATAAAATTTTGTCCCGAGATATAAAGCAGATGTTAAAAATTAGTCGAGATTAGAAGTTTATGCTATAATAATCATCCCTGATTTAAAATGATATAATTTATTTCAATAATGATTTACCCAACAATATTATATGAAAAAAAAACCAACCGGAATTAAAATAGTCCCGCTAGCCTTTCTCATCAACCCTACTATTTGGACTAAACTGTATAAATAGTATATGTTTTCGAATAACACACATAAATGTATTTGTATATGTTGATTACATTTGATATTAGGCGTGAATGAAACAACAGTTTTTCAACAATATCAGCATAACGAATATATACAACTATATAGGCTGAAAAATATTTTTTATGTTTTGTTCAACATACAAACAATGATTGGTCCTTTAGTCCATTATTGTGATTTGTATTCCTATGTATTGAAACACATAATGACATGTCTAATTACAGATTTGTTGGTGCATAAATTAAATTTTTTTTTTCATATTCGATTGTACACCTAACTTAATAGATACTATATTTTCGCTTTATTATAATTATGATTTGACATTTTGTATGAAAAACGACACTAGTCATTATTAAGATAACTCGTACGTTAAAGCCTGGTTATGCCTAAAACAAAAATACGTAACATGAACACAAACAACTATTTTCTATTAAAAGTAATGGGTAAACCTATTTAAGTTTATGTTGATAATAAAATAATAACGCCATGTCCTATGTGAATTAGGCGAGTGTGGCGAGTGCGTCCGATGCGAACGAATTCGAATCGAACGCATCGGACGTTTTTTGAACGCCGCACTCGTAGCAAATATGAATCCGACATTGCAGTGCACAATTTAATTTTGCTATTTAATTTTTGCATATTTACGGGTTTTAATGCTATTTGCTAATTTAGGGTTTATAGTGCTCAGTGGCGTAGCTAAGGGGGGGCTAAGGGGGCTATAGCCTCCCTCATGGGCCGTGTTTATATGTATAATGTATCTTGACTATTTAATAGAATCAATGCTCGTTTCAATCAAAGGCTTATTGATGTTATGCCACTTGAAGGACTTATTCCGGCCAATTTAAATATGTATGACGATAAAAATATTATAAAAGCTTCTAAAATATATGTCCAAGATCTCCATGATGATACCTCATCTACAATCAGAGCTGACCTGTTCATATGGAGGCAATAATGGAGTCAAAATACTAGTCCAAAACCGAATTCTGCTCTTGATTCACTCTCTCATCGTACCAATCTTCGACCTAACATTAAAATACTTTTACAATTATTTGCCACGTTACCTCTTTCACTCCGGAAAGAACGTTTTCAGCACTTAATCGCTTAAAAATTTTTTTAAGAAACACCATGTCGGAAAACAGACTGAATGAGTTAGCTATGGCTTATATAAATAAAAAAAGAGCAATTCGATGAAAGTGAAATAATAACTGAATTTGCCAGAAATTCGCCTAAGAGAATGCAGCTGTCAGAGTGGAGCAAGTGACTGAACACTGAAACCAAAATTATTATTATTATTATAAATTATATATCAATAAATATTTTTAAAACTATACTAAAATGCTTGAATTACGTTTAGAAACTTGGTGGTAGATGGTGGGTGGTTAAGGGTCAATTCTCATATCCTCTCTTACTTTACTTATCCAAAAAAAGTGGTTAGCCCCCCCCTCCATTTAAAAATCCTGGCTACGCCACTGATAGTGCTATAATAATAAATCAAATAATAATTTATACCTTTGCATAATATAATATATATATTAATTAATTATTTATAAATAGTTATATTATATTATATAATTCATATTTTATAAATTTATTTATTTATTATTTTTTTACGCTTACTATCCAAATTAGTTTTTTTAGCAACTATACTCCATTTCTTATCACAAAATAATCTATCCCTGTACTTGTTGTTGAGCTTGTTCCATAACGCACTTCGCTTTTGCACTTCGGATATCAAAAGTTCACAACTTTCCATATTAAATAGTACAAGCGCACTAAACGCAACGATGTGCGGCAACAAAAACAAAATGATTTGTTTTTCAAATCATCCAGTGCGTGCGAACGAATTCGATTGCCCGCATGTGCGGCGATAGCGGCGGTACATTAGAAACGCTGACATGTTACCACAGATTTATTTATTTTGGTCGCCGCATCGCACGCACTAGTGGTGTATATAGAAATTAATTTCGGGGGGGGGGGTATGAAAAAATATATACTAAATGAAGGTTATAAATTAACTTATTTTTAATAACTATGAAAATTAGAATACATAAATTTAATTACAGAACAAAGTCTAATTTTCGAGGTAGATTTGCAAAATTATTTATCACTTCTTCAGTGTTTATTGAAATACTTCGATGAATTGACATGAGAGCTAGCTAATCCTGTTAGTCGATTTTCGCTTGTACTATTTCTCAAGCACGACTTCAATCTTTTCAATATCGAAAACGATCTTTCTGATGACGCTGTTGAGACTGGTAAAGTTACTAACATTGACATTAAGCACCATATATTTGGAAAAAAATCAACGGAGTTTATTCAAAGTATCAATAGCAGATTTGGATTTCTGACAAACCACGGAACATTTGCAATTATTCTGAGGACTTTGTTTTGGATAATTTGCATTTTTTTGATGTGCGAGGATGCACAATTACCCCATACCGGGCAAGCATAGGTAAGAATTAGGCGTAAATTTGCTTAAAAAATTAGGAGAGAGCATTTTTTTCCCATACTAGACATTTTGGTTTTAATTAATACATAGATTAAAGAAATGCACACGTGGGTCGTACTAACCATAAATTTCGGGGGGGGGGGGGGGGTTAACCCCTATATATACGCCACTGGCACGCACCGCAATGCGTTTGCCGCACTCACCGGATTCACATAGGACACGGTGTAAAAGACAAAACAAAGTATAATCTTCACGATTATTGGGTTAGGCATATTAGGTTACACCTATACCCAGGTCCGGATTAACACTATCGTAGGCCCTAGCCCCCTAGTCCTTGCAGGGCCCGTTGTCCAGTATTTAAATGGTTAAGAAACCTTCTCTTTGGGAGAGAAAGTGTTAAATTTCATGCAGTGTTAAGCTTTTAAAAACAATAATATTTACAACATAAAAATCAAATCTAAACTTTTATATGATAACTATTATACATTTTTATAAGATAAAAGTTTTAACAAATGTTAAAAAAATTCATTTTAATTTTAAACATATTTAATATAAATTGTCAAAAACCATATTTTTTTTTTATACCAATTTGCATACTACAAAAAAATCATAACACATTTTCCTAGGCCCAAACATTTTTGTAGGTCCAAGGCACAATATCTATAGTGCCTGTGCGCTAATACGGTCCTGCCTATACCCATAAAAGAAACGATAAATTAATGTTTCAAAACAAAAAAATGGTTACCGGTTAAGAAAGATTTTCCGAACTTGACTCTTTATTCATATACTTATTTCTATACATGTTATTGTTTTAATTAACTTTTATAAAAAAATATAAAATAAATTTTTTAATGATTTTCAAATAAAAAGTTATACCAAATATGAAAGACCTATAAAAATACTGTACACAATAACTTGTGTACAGAGTTGTAATTAAATTCATTCTTATGTTCACTCTACAACAACTATATTAGGTTTAGCAATTAAATGGAATCTACCAAACTTACTGAAAAGGACCGTAACATTGATTTAACTTATTTCAAGTTTTGGATATTGTACATTGGATCGGATAGTCTAATCGAAAACGAGTTGAGGTGTGGTGTGCATGTGTATGGTACAGTTGCATTATTGATTATAAAATATAACCCATGTGCTATAGAAAACTAGCGGACTGCGAGCGTCATTCATTTATATGATACCAGGGTGTGTTTTTTTCAAAACACGGTTTTGTTATTTCACAGAAGTTTTCGTTTTCTATAAGTAAATAATTAGTAATTAATGTGCATATTATATAATCATGATGTCATAGGCGGCATTAGGGGGGTACAAGGGGGCAGTTGTCCCTCCAGAAAAAATATTGAAGGGGAAACTTATCATTTTGCCCCCTCCTAAGTTAAATATTATTTAAACAATTTTTAATTTTTATAAAATACTTATGTTAAAATTACGTTTGTACAATTATAATATAATAATATAATATATACATATAAAATTATATTATAATTTAATTATAATATAAGAAAATTACTCCCCATATTAAGTCAGATCAATATTATCAATATTACAATTAATATAAACTAATGCATTAATGTACTTGTACATAGATTAAATATACAATATAGTACATTTAATCAATGCTCTAATCAATACTTTAAAAATATAACATAATATACTACATTGATATTAATTGATATACTTATCGTCTAATCCAGGGATTCTCAAACTTTTATAAACACTGTACTCCTTTTTACCAATAAACTTTTTATGTACCCCTTCTTAGTTAGTAAACTAAAATATATATAAAAAATTTAAAGACCCACACATAATGCAAAATAAAAAATAAAAAGACCACCACAATGGTTATTTTTACTGATTATATGTATAAATAATACGGCTTATGATGGAGGGGGCATAATCCATTCCCCTAATAGCTACGGCACTGCATAGCTTAGTAAAAAATGCTGCAACCGACAGTATATACTATTATAATGATAACTAACAGAAACATTTATTACATTTTATTAAATTAGCTTATTAATTATGGCACTTGGATGTTTACCACCTTAATTAAATAATAAATTGATAAAATTAAAAGAATAATAATAATGAAATATAAATAGGTATTTTTATGAAACAAGAATAGTCATATAAAAAGGTAATAGCATTGTTAAATGTAGGACAAATCAAACAAATGTTGGACAGTCCTGTCCAATGTAGTACGATTGGCAACCCTAGAATAGCTTAATGTCATGCCAATATAATTTTAATATATTCGACTGTGTACTTGGTATAACAGCAGACCCGTTTAATCAACGATGAATTAAACGGTTAGTTACAGTATCGTTTTAAGTCTGAAATTCGCAAATGTTAACTTAAATTTTGGAGTTTTTTCCACTATTTAAATTTAAAAATTTGTTGGTCAGACTCGAACCCCTTGAAAAATGTCGAGTACATCCAAGGGGTACGCGTACCACAGTTTGAGAACCATTAATCTAATCAGTTATCATACACATAGTAAGTAAAAATGTATAATATGTACATAAATGTGAGTAAATTTTTAAATTGCTCAGTAAATTATGATTAATTTTTGCCCCCCCCCCACACACACACACACACACATACAAATAGAGCTAAGTGTCGCCTATGCATGATGTGATTATTATAGGTTTATAGGATACAAATGAGTAATAACTAGTTAGAGACATATTTCTAAGCATGTGGACTTTGCAGACGTGTATAGAAAGACAGTTTCATTGACCATTCTGATTACCTCGGTATTTTAGTGGCATGAAATGTTGAGAGCCAAAAGTCAAATCCTTCGTACCTACACTAAAATGAATGCCAGTGTAGCAAGCGATCTACCAGCCTGTTTTTGGTGAACGCGATTTGTGAACCGCTTAGCAATACCCAAAATACACAACGAGGAGGTGGGCTTACACGTATTTCAAAAATCGCAATTTAAAAATCACATCCATGTAATATAAGTTTCGATAAATAAATATTTCAAATAAAAGTTTCTTTTAAAAAATCACAATTTCAAAATCACATCCATATAATATAAAAAATAAAAGTTAGTCGCTATTTATGAATGTAGCACGCATATCATTTAAAAAAGCAATAAACAAATCTAGTTCGCTTTTCCGCCACATCTTCCAACAATACATTTCTAAATGTGACTGAAGCATATTGATAGGTACGCCTCTTTTTTTTTAAAATACATCGAAATATATCGTTTATGTCGTTAACAATAAATTACCGATAAAGAACTGGATAGTGCCTAATGGATAGATCACATTTAGATCACATGTAAGCGGTAGATCGCACGCTACACTGACACCCTAAAATGACTTTATAGCAAAAGTCTTAAGCGTTGTTAACGACATCCTTTAGTAATCATTGTAGCCAGACGCTTGCACAAAAAAATATTTTGTGTGGAATTTTAGGATGTACATTTTCATACTTAAGTAATCTATAAGTTATTTTTTACTCTATAAATACATATTTAATAATATTCCTGAATTTCGAGGGAGGGATTTAATCCTTAACATATCCCCACCCATTGTGTACGTGCCTGATCATAGTCATCATTTTTTCACATTCGATCCGGTGACCGCGGTTATCATCGGTGGAAAACAATAATCATGTGAACTTTTCGGCGTACACGACTCAACTACAGACGAGCCACCGTTGAGTGCTGCGCCAGCGCATCAGGCGTCGACCACGCGCGCTACCGTCGGCATGGGCACGCAGCACTTCCGGACGGTGGTGACGCTGTGTGTTCGGTGGTACGTCATGCGGGTGCACTCCGGTGGCCTGTATTTTTCTCGTTTTCCGCAGCGATTGTACGCGAAACAACCGTGACCGCGCGTCTCAGGTACACAGCGAGTGGGCACACCGTCACGTTCAGGCGAGAGGAAAAATGACCCCGTAAAGGTAGGTAGACACGATGGGCGGAGTGGAGACGGTCACCGTGGCAGACGGCCGCCAGACGCCGCCAGTGGCGGTGAAAAAGACGCGACCACGGTTCACGTACGAAACGTGGTACACGATAAACGCGGGTTATCACATACGTGCGGTACTGCAGGGGGTGACGCGACGTTCGCCGTATACGTGGTTGGTGGGCGGGATGAAGTGGGACCAATGAGGGGAGGGGGATTGAATAAATAAAACATCGGCCGTGTTCTGCGCGACGGGTGGGCGAGCGGCGGCGGCGACGTCACAAGCACGTCCGTGTGCGTTTCGCGAACTCTCCAGCGGCGGCGGCGGCGGCGGCGTTGGCGGCGGCGTTCGTGGCCAGTAGGCAGTAGTGTTGTCTGCGGCGGCTTTGGTGCACGACCACGCTTACACCAAACACGCACGCACGCACGCACGCTGACGACGACGGCGACGACGCTTGCAGCGCACACCCCGAAACGCAATATCGAAATATCGTTGCGAGCACGCGCGTGCCCTTTCCGCGAACTCGATTATTATTATTATTATTATTGTTGTTGTTGATGTTGTTGTAATTAAATTATATATACTACGCGAAGCCACAGATTCGGCAGCATTACGGTTTATGCACGCGCGTATGCACTACGTTATCATCGTCAAATCATTCACGTGCGCGTTTTCGTTGGTTAAAATTGTTTATTGTTATTTTTTTTTTTTTTCACCGCGACTCGATAATAATTATACCGCTTTATAATAATATAACCACTACACGTTTGCCATAGATCCCGATCATCACCGTCGCCAACATGCTGGTAAGTGATTAATTATCGTCCGCTCATCACACCGCGTGGTCGTAATTTTTATTTTTATATTCTATTGTATGCGGTATTCAATACAATAACTGCACGGGATTTTTGTCCTTTTGTTTCCTCATCTTGAATCAGTAACGATCCGCACTTCGTAAAGGATGAATTAACGCGAGTTCGGAAATTATGAATTTATGAATTATTTGTTAATTATGAGTTATAAATTTTGAATTCAAACCCATCGGAAAATGATACCCTGTAAACAAGGATTGCCAATAATAGTAGAAGTATATCGGGTCTGAAAATTAAGATTTCGTGATCTACTGTTTCACGTTGCTATTCTGCAAGTCGACAGAAAATCTTGGACTACGCGCAATATATTATTCTACGCTCTCCGAACGATTAAAATCAATAATATTTAAATTTATTTCGGATTAAGAGGAAAAACAATGAAAATCGTTAAAACGCTTAGAAAACGACTATTTATTCATAATTTATGACGATGTGCCCTGTACGTCAAACGTTCGATAGTTTCTCGTAAAGAGACCTGTTATACGGTATAATGATGTTTGTACTTTTTTTTTTTCGAAGTGCAATTTACAGAAACTCGATTTACGTGGGAGAAACAAGTTGTCACCTCACCTGTAATAATATATTATTGATGTGATAAAAATAAGTAACAATACACACACATAAGATAGCAATATAATATTGTAGGTAACGACCGACGGTCATGAATAGTTCTAATAGATTCGTGTTATGAGTTATATAATACGATTTTTTATGATGGCTTTAGTTATTTTGTACGAGCGCAAGGTTATAATGTTACACATCGAGACTCTCCGAAAATAAAATAGACCACCTCGGACTACACTTGGCCGTGAATCTTCATGTTGATAAAATTCAAATAGTTTTTCATCCAAATCGTTATGGGAAAACTGAAAATTGTCGGCACTCCTCAGCGCACTTTGTGTAGAATAAAAAGAGTAAAGTGTGAAAGTGTGTAGTAAAGTCTTATTAATTTGAGGTGACAAAAACAGTTACTTACACGATCGAATACCATAGAATCGGTTTAAATTCAAAAAAATATATATCATAAATATGATGCAATTAAATTAATTTTCTGAAGATTTTCATCTGCTAAGTACCTACGATACTCAAAATGTTTTTTTTAAAATTTAGCGAGAAGGTCGAAAAGTTAAACGTATTATGTCCGTGGGTTGTGGAGCCACTGACGCACATGCGAAACGATGGCTTTACTGCCTGATATAACATAAACGTCGTCGGGTTGGCTCGGCGTACTCTGGGTTTCGGAGAGCGTGCGCGTGCGATAGCCGCCGTCGAGCGTCGCTTGTCGATATTACATTGTTTACTGAGTTCCCCGTTGCGGTTGTGCACGATGTAAGCACTGCACTGCACAATATTTTTTAATCCATAACCATGGGCGCAATAGGATTTTTAGCACCCCTAAGTTCAAATGTAGCCCTTCTGATTTTTTATTTTTTAGATCCATATAATCTATAGTAATTAGTATTTACTAATTGTAGTAAAATACCATTTAATTTGATTTTCAGCATTCCCAATATTTGCGCCCAAATATTTGTCCAAAACCCTCAAATTAATTTATTTTGATGAGGTCACCTCCCCTTCTAACCAATATTATGTAAATGTATAATATATACTTAATGTATTAAATCGTGAATTTTACATAAGAAAAATACAAAATTAGAGTTTTATAAAATGTAATATGTATTTATAGTTATATTATATATTTTATGTATTTAATAGAATACATAATGTATAACTTTTTAATTTGCTGTTAAATTATTGGTGACTCCCAGGTTGTACACCACTGATGTAACCTACGGGGATGGTCGACCGAAGATTTTCTTCGTTAATTTTTAACTGATATTGCCGTCAACGTAATACCACGTGGTTGTTGCGTCATTGTGTCTCCCCGTCAACACCACTGACCAGTAATGAGGTTCCCCCCAAATTTGGTGCGCTCTCCAGACGGCGGTTATGGCGTATTTTTTTTTATTTCGTGTTTTTCAATCCTGGTACCGGTTTCTGGTCACCGGAACGGCGGGGACACGACGTGTTACCGCTGCACCGCGACAAATGTCTCTTTATGTACCGGACGTTCACCGTGGCTTCCGGACTACCGTCGTGTTTTACCATGCATCGTGCGCGAGTATGTTATCAGTGTACTGTATTATACATTATAGTGTAAACTGCCGCTGCATTCACCGACGTCATCTGTTACAGAATATGTATTTGCATATTTGTTTTTGTTTTGGTGCCACTGTCACTCCGTAATTTTTTTTATATTTAGAAAAAAAACCGAGCCAAATCGCACTCTCGGTAAAATAGCTCACAGTTAAATTTTCGTTGAAACGTCAAGCGGTACAATATATTATTATTACCTACGTAATAATTTTTTAATCGCTTATTAGAAGAAATCGTTTGCTGATTTTGAATTTTTTTTTTTAAAAATTGCTACCTTTTCTATACGTTCTTCATTCAACCTTGCAAAGTATTGAATAATATTTTCAAATACTGCTGCATTTTGTTACAAATTTACTATTGGAAATAATGTTATCTGAAAATTAAACGTCATACCCAATACATTTTAAATAAGTTGAGATAAATGTTTCACGGTGTTGTGGTTTATCTACTTAAACTTTTCTAGTTGGTTATTATTATATACTAGCTCAGGGGTCGCCAACCTTTTCAAACAAGTGAGCTACATTTGACATTTAAGTCCCTGGTGATCGATATCCAAGAGAATTTTAGTATTTAGGAAGAGATTTGTTTGATGAGCAAAAGAATAAAAGATCTAACCTCCAAAGAATAATTATTTATTGTATTTTCATAATAATAATCTAATTTTCCCATTATCCGATTAATCTGATTATTTTACGCGATCGACCGATAGTGGTAAAATTAAATTTTACAACGATCGACCTATATTCCTAAAAAGATCGACCAGTCGATCGCGATCGATTGGTTGGCGATTCCTGTAATAGCTGAATTACCCGACTTTACAAGGAGCAGTCTTCATCAGAACATAGTTTTTATAGATTATCTTGCACTATTTAAAGCTTAGTATGGTACAACTCTTAATTATAAAACAAATAAAACCAAATTTCAAACGAATCAGTATGGTAGTTTTGGTTGTACACTGAATCACTCGGTTTTGGACCATGAAATCATCTTTGCCGATGCCAATATTTTTTAAAATCCGATCATATTGCACGACTGGAGTATTAGAGAAACAACTATGTCAAATTTCAAGTTAATATATTTTGTAGTTATTGAGATGTAGAGTAAGAATACTTTTTTATGATATTTCTACATTATAAAATGAAACTACTCACAGAATTGCATAGTCATAGGTTTCGCGTTTCCGATTAGGTGATTTTTTTCATTTACACTTCTTTTGGATTTTACCTTTTTTAGTCAATTAAGGATTATATTATAAAATATTTTTTTGTGAAGTCTCTAAATTATAAAACAAAACTACTCACCAAATATCATTGTCATAGCCTAAGCGTTTTCTGCTAGGCTTATTTTCATATTTAAGTATTTATTTCATTTTTACTTTCTACTTCTTAGGGATTGCATTTTGGGAAATCCTTTCTTATTGCGAATCTAGAGTCAGTGGCGTACATTTAAATTTGCTGGGGGGGGGGGGGGAAATAATGCATTTCAAAAACTAATTATTTATAACTAGCTCTTTTTTCACTAATCAAATACTTAAAAGCAGTGGTGTAACCGGGGAGTTAACAGGTCATAACCCCCCCTCAAATATCTCTTATTTTGTAAGGTATACAAGCATTTTAAGACTGAGGTATAATGTTATATCTTAATATGTTATATCATAGGTGTAATATTATATCCGTAAGGCCGAACATTTGTTATAAATATTATTTCATATATTTTTCTTAGAAGCTTGTACCAAAATAGTTTTATAAATTAGTTATCAATTTATATTCATACAAACATGCATTTTTTATAGAACATAACGATAACACAATCATAAGTAATGTTTTTACTCTTATCTCAGAACGTAACAATAAGTATTTTTAAATATCCCATCATAACTTTTTTTTTGGCCCTGAGGGTGGGATAGAACCCTCCCCCCGTAATTACGCTTCTTTCAAGAATGTATTTGGACCATTATGTCATATTTTAAGTTCAAACAATTTATCGTTTTTTAGATGTAGCGATGATCAGTGAGTGACTTGTATTTGGTTTATATACTCGTATATATATATACATCTATAATACAATTTGCAATTTAGTTCTGATAGAAAAGTCACTGCAACGAGTTTTAAATTTTAAATGAGCTTTAATAATGTAATAATTTATTATTTAATAACAGTTAATTATGAAGGAATATTTCAACGGTCGTGACTATAAATATCTTTTTACCTATTTAATAAACTTATATTTTACTTAATTGTATATTAAACTATGTAATGATAAAATGCTTATTATTTAGTCTTGGAGTGTTTTATATGACATATAGTAATGCTATATATTTTATTATATCATAAAAATATTAGTGTGTATATATATATACATAATACATATATACATATATACATATACACATATATACATATATGTGCGACTAGGTATTTGGTAATATAAATTATAATGGAATCGATAATAGATACTTCAACATTTATTGGATTAAAATTTTTGAACGATTTACAATACTAATTGAAACAATTATTGACTCATATATCTAGCTTTTTTTTATTCTCGTTTGAATTTAGTTGGAATTATTCAGACTATAAAACGCATTTTATAAATTACACATAATGACATTTTTAAGACTAGTTTTTACATAAACATTGTTTAACAGATAAAAATAGGTTAGAAATTCAACATAGAATTGTAAAATCTGTTATCTCATGTAAAATTAACTTCTATTACTATAAATATACTGTCTAACTATTAAATTTAATATTTATCATAAATTGTAAAATTAAATTAAAATTAAATTTGGGTATATATGTTAATGTGTATATATTTTTTAAAAGGTTTATCCCGTATATTTAATAAAATAAAATAAATTAAGAAAAATTTAAAAAAAAAGTCGAATATTTAACAGTAATTAGCATCTAAACAGAGATTGAAAAATTATATACGAATAAAAAATGGATATACATCATGTTTTAATAATACATTTGATGATTTTTAGAAAACTTTGATTCTATTCTAGTCACTAATCACTATCAATCTAATAACAATTATACCAAAAATTTGTCGGCTTTTTTTTTTGTTTTTCTATCAGTTTAATTTTATTCGTTAGCTATGATGTGTAGACAATATTGATTATAACTGTTGCGTGGACTCATTTGAACCCATAGATATATTTATATGCCTGTGATTGAACCTGGTGGTCGGTTTCCAGTATATTGAGTATTAGTATAATATATTTTAATGAATGTAAAACATGGTTAACCATGCATAAATTGCACAGTTACGAATTGTATGCTTCTTTCTGCATTTTGTTAAGTTTTATTTTTTTCTGTCTGTATTGTAATTATTTATTATAAAGGTTATATTATAAATAAATATATCTTATTTTATATAATTATTATAATATATATATATATTTTAAAAATTATACAAAGATGAGTTATATTTTTGGTGACTTGTGACTTATAACTCAATAATTTACTTTATGATAATTTTTTTTTTTTGAGATTTAAAATTATTAACATACATTCTAGGAATTGCACATTTTTAAGTACTGCTGTATTTTAATCGTCAACATTTTAAAAATTATATCCGATAAAATATGTTGCTCCATTTTTTTAAATACTATAATTTAATTAAGACTTAATATTTATTTAATATATTATTAAGACTTTTTGATTAGATAGTTTTGTTAATCATTTAATTGAAACTGACCTAAATTATTTATTATAAATTAACATTTCATACGAAAATGTTGAACTATAAATTATTAATATAAATTAAATTACTGAATATAACTAATAATACATTGAAAATTATTAATATGGAGATAATGTTGGACATAATTAAGAAAAAACAGCAACGCAATTTTTATGAAAAAGAAATATGCTGATAAATGTTCCACTAATATATTTTAATACGTAGGAACCAAATTGTATTTAAAAAAGTATTTATACAAGTGTTATATAAATTATAATTTTTTAAGTTGTAATATTCTATTTGAAAATAATGGTATTACCTTGTTTTAAAAATGAAAATAAACTGGAGCGTGTTTATACCTTATGCAATTTAATCGTAAAATAATGAAAACAATTGAAATACAAACATCAATCTTACTTTTGTTATCTTATCTCTTGCTTAGGTAATGTTGAACACATCAAAATCACGTTTCATAAAATATAAAGCATTACAATTAAAATTATTCAAGAATTTCGTACCATGTATGAACAAACCATTCTATCGTTCTGACTATTCATTTTTATTTGTTAGTAACTTTTTTATATTAGTCATTATACCATATTATATATATATTATATTCATCACCTATTATGTGAAAAATATATACTTAATGTTATTTAAAGTAAGATTCTACATCTGCTTATAATAAATAAATATTTAGTACACAAATGCACTAGTTTTTCAAGTCTTATAAATTATTTATATATGAGTACTATACTGTAAAAAAAAACATTATTTAACTCAGTTATAACATACATTATTAATAGAATATGATTTTGATTAAATTTTGGTTAATATTTAAATTGTCGATAGGAAATGTTGAAAATAATAAGATATGGTTAAAATTTTCATTTTAAACAAACATATTAGTTTTAAATTACACACTATTATTATTAGATAGTTACTTCTTGCATAATAGCTTACTAAAAAATATTTTGCATTTTTTATCAAATTATTTTGAAAATAGTATTGAATCTAAAATGAGAACAGAGATAGTAATGATGGCCGATTACATAAATATGTTCAAACGTAAAATCAATTTTTTGTTTTTAACAAAAATTAAAACCTGTCATAATTTAAGAAAATATTAAGATCACTTTTCACTCAAAATCTGAAAAATTAAATCTTCAATAAATGTATTGAAAAATATAATAATTAATTAAGATAGTTTATTTTATAGTTTTTTTTTTTTTTTATAATTTATTATTTAATGTACAATACATTGGCATATATAAAGTATCCCTACTACTCCACGTTCCACATTTCTCGTCAAATAACGCATTTAAAATTCTTTCAACTATATTGTAACGCGATCTATTAAACATGTTCAGAAAAATAAATCTTTCGCTTTTAATTTTAAATCAATAAATACAGATAAACATGAATTACCATATCAAAATAATATTTATTGTTATTGGTGGTATGCTTTAAAGTAGAAAAAAAGAGCAGAGGGAACTCTAGACCATATATCATTTTCAGTGTTACATTTATTCCCATACAATTATTAAGCAATTAATTATAAATAAAATATACCTACGACGTATCGTATGTAATATAATATTAATAATAGGTAATCGTATATATTTTGAGATGTAGTTAGTGAATAACTCCCTTCACAAACTATTCATGTACTTTAAAAATGTATAAACTTGTAAATTACTTACTTATTGTTTTAAATAACTGATTGTAAATATCTTTTAATAATATAAAATAAATTTAAAAAAGGTATATAAAAGTATATACTACAATATAATTTTTAATTTATTTTTAATATGGGTTAGTTTTGTTTGTAAAATATTGTTTAACACCTAGTGACATCATCTAAACTGCAAATCCAATTTTTCAACTATTAAATTGTGTATAATTATTTTTAACAAACAGTTAAGCGTTTTATTGAACTTTTCAGAAAACGTTAAAGGGGACGCTTTATAATAGGGATAGCCAAAAAACATCGATGTTTTAGGTCGATATATCATTGTTTTGACATATAATAAATAATAAACATTTGATTAAATATGGATTAAAAATCCTTAACTATTCACGAAAAAAAATGTATAAGCTTTTTTTTAAATAATAAGAATTATCCGTTTATATTTTTAAAAGTTATATTTTTTCTTTGGTTACATTTTATTAAAATTATAATTGACGAACACGTTGCGACGAAAATATATTGCAATTGACACGCTAAGAAGGAAAGTGGTGAAGGTGCGCAATAACATTGTTTCCGTGGTACTGCTTTTAACTTACCATATAAAATAATTAAAAAAAAAATAAAAAAATAAAAAAATTTATAAAATACTAAGATTTTATACATAAATTTGGAAAAGTAAATGAGAATGAATTCAAATATTTATTGATCTAATTTTTTTTTGACTTCACGAAAAATGATTTTGTTGAATTTACATAAAGTAATATGCCCTAATAATTTAAAAAAAATTAACTATATACCAAATATGGTACTACGCACAAAGCATGCAAAAACATGCTCTATTAAATTTTAGATTTTTATTACCATTATTATGAAACGGATTTTTATCTCAATTAGCATATTTTTCGATGTAATAAAGAAAACATGCATATGTATGCACTTACGAGTCATGATTACAAGTAGTGGCATACATCCTTACTTGATGTACAGTCGAGTGACTCGTTCTGAAACCAAATTAGAAGTGCAGAATTATGTTGAAGTTTTGGAGTATTGATCTTATTCTTAATTATATGATTTTTTCGAATAGTTTGGCATGAGTTGGTAGTAAGCTTATAGTTCTATAAGATGTGATTTCATTCTTGGTTTTTTTGGGCTTAAGAATAACAATTATTGTTGATAATTTCCATATTGATGGAATGTAAGAAATCCGTAATATGGAATTAAAGATATAATAACGATTGTCTTTTTCTGTAGATTTTTTAGAATTTTATTGGTAATAAGATCATAACCGGGTACTTTTTTTTTTTTTTTTAATTTACTTATTAGAAATAGAACTTCGCTAAGTGAGGTATGTTTTGCTGGAAGTGACATTGAAAGAGGACTATTAATAAATTGATTGATTTTTTCAAGGTGTTCAGTGCTAGGATGTATATCAGTATGTGGTTAGAAAATGTTAGAGAAATGTTCACCAAAAATATAAGTTAAACAATAGCATTTTAACTATTGAATTTATTATTTAATCAGGAAAATAGTACAGATAATAAAGTGTGCAACAGATGGCAGCTCTGGTAAGAAAACAATTTTTTTCTATTCGTACACATCGATGGTTTTTCATCGATACATCGAACACATCGATATTTTAAAAATCGATGTATCGATGCATCAATGTTCAAACAATTTTGACCACTCCTACTTTATAAACGCTGTAAGAGCCAAGGGGATTGATTTCCCTTACGTCCCCTCACTTAAAGCCCTAGTGTTAAGGAAGTGGAACCAGTGACGGTGCTAGAGTTTGCGAGGCCCTGGGCAAAATTAATGTTGATTCTTATAATTTATATTAATAAAATATTTTAAGTTCAGTTGAATCAGAACCGCGGGGCCTTAATTATAATTTAAGGTGCGGGGCCCCGGGCAAATGCCCCTATTGCCCACCCCCTCGTGCCGTCCCTGAGTGAAACATAGTTCCAGAGTAAATTTAGAATTCAAATTTATTGTTGTCACTTGGGCGAAAATGTTATAGTCTAATATAACACTAGAACACTTATAGCATAATAACTATGTTATAATATTTTCTAAAATTTAAATGAAAGGAATTATTTTGATTTTTGTATTTTGTTTTCATTTTTAGAGATGATTAGTTGTTATTATATTTGTTTAGAAATTTAAAGGATAACAAAAAAAAAAATAAAGTTAATCGTAATTTAAGAAATATTTTAAATGCAGTTATATTCATTTTTATAGTTTATATCAAAATACTAGTTTTTAATAGCTAAGACTTTAAATTATTATAGTAATATATAGTAGTATAAATATAATACTCGTTTAAGTAATAATGGAAACCATAAATTTAAAAAAAAAAACTCAATAGAATTCATATTTGGAACTCGTGTATTAAAGTATTCTTACCTACTTTCAAGATTTTATAATATAGTCGGAGTAAAAAGGAGTTAATCATGTATTAATATATCATATTGTAATACATACAAATATTCGTACTATTAAAATATCAAACTTTAATTTTAATTTAAAAATGTTGAGTTTTTTAATTTTTTTATTTTTTCAAATATTTCACATCACATAATTTATTTAAAAAAAAAATCTGTTTATTGATGGATGATATTGCATAAAAAAAATTATTAATGTTAAATGATATAGTAAGTCATAGTGGAATTCATAAGTGCTTATTTAGATACTGAATTCATTATTCAATAAACTCCAGAGAATACTAAAAAATGTAAAATGTAATGAAAAAAATGTGATAATATACTTATTTTAAACTATAAGTAATGAATCAATAATGACTTCAAGAGTTGCATACAGCAAATAATATACATAAAATAAAAATCGTAACTATTATTTTAATGGCTCTAATCATTTTAGATACTTCTGGGTTGTATAATAAAAATAAATAAAATATATTTTTTTTTTTTCATTTTTTTTTATTTATAAATATGCCTCAATTACCAGGGTTATCAATGTTTCTGAGTAAACAAATTACATTTTGTAGTTTTTACAATACATTACGATTAAAGTTGTATATACAGTAAGTTTATGATTGTGTAATTATATGCGATGTATCTATGCGTTCATGTTATATTTTCTGAAATAGGTTCGTCTCTTTGAGGAGTTCCAGAATCGACGATATTCTTTCTGTATTTGGTGCTAGTATTGTTGGGGAGCATTCGTTTGTTTTAGAGCAGGGGTCTCCAACCTACGGCCCGTGGGGCCGTATTAATAAAATAAAATAAATTTATTATTTTTTTTCTTTTGGTATTATTCATAACAATTTATGTTTGTAAATATATACTAACACGAATAATAGAAAAACTCGTCAATCACACTTATCTGCCTAATATTGTACTCAAAACTTACGCGATTGTCAGATAAGATATGATCGACTTTTTCCGTTGTAATAATAATGCTATCGAACGTGTGATCGACGGGTTTTTCTAACTGCGTGAGTCCACTGTAGTATATCGGGTATAATTTATAAATTATGTAGAATCAGTTTTTATGATTATTGTAGTTAAGTGTCATTTATTATCGAGTGTAGTGCTCTGTGCTGTATTAAAATAAATTAAGTAATAAGTTAATAAGTTTAAGTAAAAAACGGAAAGTCGATACAGAGTGCCGTGTTTTTAACAAAAAGTGGAATAATGACTATTTCTTCATTAAACAAAATAATGTTGCTTTATGCGTTATTTGCAAGGAAAAGGTTGCTGTTTTGAAAGAATATAATATTGGTAGACATTATAAAAGCAAGCACGCATCTACATATAACGACCTATCTGGTAAACTACGATCGGACAAATTTAAAATCTTAAAACAGAATTTACTAGCTCAACAGTCAATTTTTATTAAACGGTCATGTCAAAATGAATCTCTCGTAAAAGTAAGTTTTCAAGTAGCCCGTACTCTGGCGATAGCCGGAAAACCGTTTACTGATGGCCAAATTGTAAAGGAGTGCATTTTGAAAACAGTTGAAGAGATTTGTCCCGATAAAATCAATTTATTCACCGGTATTAGCTTGTCAGCGAATACAATTGCGCGACGTACCACAGATCTCGGAAATTATATTATTCGTCAATTAAAAGATATTGCTAAAAGCTTTAAATATTTTTCAATTGCTTTGGATGAATCTATCGACACTTCAGACTCAGCGCAGGTGCTTTTATTCGTTCGCGAAGTCAATGAATCTTTTGAAATAACCGAAGAATTGGCCGCCGTCCACTCAATGAAAGACTCATGTACTGGTAATGAAATTTTTTTGAAGGTAAAAGAATCTATTTTTACTTTGGGTCTTGAATTTAGCATTTTAAAAGGCGTAACTACTGATGGTGAACGCAACATGTGTGGAGCACATACAGGTTTGGTTGGAAATATTTGTAAAGCTGTATTGGAGACTGGTGCAGCAGCACCAATGGCTATTCACTGCATAATACACCAGCAAGCTTTGTGTGGGAAAAATGCACCAATATATGAAGTTATGAATATTGTTGTGCAGAATGTAAATTATATTCGAAAAAGTGCTCTCAGTCACCGTCAGTTTAAGAACTTTCTTGCTGAAATTGAAAGCGAGTACCCAGTATTCCCTATCATTGCGAAGTTCGTTGGCTCAGCCGAGGTCACGTCTTGAAAACATTTTTTTATCTTCGTTCAGAAATCGACACATTTATGACAGAAAAAAACCGTGTAATAACTGAGTTAACTGATTTAACATGGCTATGAAAATTAGCTTTTCTCGTCGATATAACTCAGCTCCTTAATGAGTTTAAAGTTGCATTTAAAGTTGCAAGGAGCTAACTCGTTGATTTCAGATACATATTCCTACATTAGAGCTTTCAAATTAAAACTAAATCTATTCACAAATCAATTAATAGAAAAAAATCTTGCACATTTTCCAACATGCAACAAATTCAAACTTGAAAATTATGAAGAATTCCCTACCGATTTTGCTGTTGGAGTTCTCACCTATTTAAAAGAGCAGTTCCAGACCCGATTTAGAGATTTCAAAAGTGCAGAAGACCGTATTCGAATTTTTGAAAATCCATTTGCATTAAAAATAGAAACTTTACCGACAGAGTTTCAGCTTGAAGTTATCGAGCTCATATCAAACAACAATTTCAAAGACTATTTCAAGGAAGCTAGTCTCCAACAATTTTACGCCATGTTGCCAGAGGAATCATTTCCAAATCTCAAAAAACATGCGCGTGAAATGATATCAATATTTAGCTCAACATACTTATGTGAGCAGACATTTTCAAAAATGAAATATGTCAAATCTAAGTACAGAACTAACTTAAGTGACGAACATTTACAAGCGACGCTGCTAATTGGAACCACAAAGTTTGATGCAAACTTTCAAGACATTTTAAAAGACAAGCAATTCCAAACGTCTCACTAAATAACTTACTCTTATCATAATAAAACGAAATTTTGAATTATAAAATAAAAAAATTATATAAATAAACATACATTTTTTAAATAAATCTTATTTATTATTATTTATTGCTCAATTTTATAACCTATCTATTTTTCTAAAAATGTTGGCCCGCGATGCCAAAGCGTATATCAAATTTGGCCCGCGGTAAAAAAAGGTTGGAGACCCCTGTTTTAGAGTATTTTGTCAGGAGGCATATAGTTAACAGTTGTTATGGTGTTGCATGAAGTGCTTATACATTGTTCCTTTTTGCTTATTAGATGTTCATGTGTGTATAATGTGTGGCCAATTCGCAATTTGTTTAATATAGAAAACATAGTATTATTTGTTTACATTATGTATCAATTTATATCAGAAAAATTGTGGTATCGCTTATAATTAACGAAATAAAAAAGAAAATATTCATAAATGAATAAAAAACAGTAAAATATTATTCATTCATTTTATTCTTAACTACCGATGGCCGAAAGATAATCCTGAATTATTCGAATGTAGAAATATTTAATTTTGTCTCTGACATTACTATATAACTATACATTACTTGGTAATAACTAAAAAAACTAAAAACAATACAGGTAAACATTATTCCTATAATTGATAAGTAATTAGTATTTTTATTTATATACGGTTTTACCTTGATTACTTAATGACTAATAATTAATAATTTTTCATTAAACGATTAAATGTATATTAGGTTAGATAGATTAGATTTGTATATATACAAATATAAAAGAATGAGTTAATCTTAGATTGTAACTAAATTTAACATATATAAATGCATGTAACTAAACATTGTACTTAAATTGTATAGTATTTTTTTATTATAAGTTTAAAAATAGAATCCACAAGGTTTTACAAATTCGGCTTTAAGTTAAAATTATAGTGTTTCGTGTTATCTCAGTGATCAATTTGTTTAGAAAAATTAATGCACTATAGAAAATTCCATTTTAAGAACTTATATTTTTAATTTTTTCAATTGTACTAAAAACGTAATAAAATTAAATGATTATATTCAAATACATTTGCATTTTAACAGAGTCTTGATATTTGATAGGTAAATTACTGAACTTCATTAAAATTTTTTTATGGACGTAATGATTTATCATGGAATTAGAGTAAAAATAATATAATAGGTATTGAATCTCGGCGATGTTAAAAGAGCAAGATTAGTGATGTTTATCTTCCAGTCACTGCATTCTATCTATTCGTTTACGTTTAAAATCTCAAATATTTTATATAATTTTATAATATTTTAAATATAATACCTAGTTTTGGTTGGTGATTTTGAATGTAAAATGCTAATTGACTTTCATGTTTAAATATTACATTTATTGTAAATTATAACGACATAGTTTATGAAGAATTGGGTTGAAATTTATCAAACTTTTTCTGTGTTTAAAAAATTACACATATTTGGCAAATTATTAAAAATCATCTAAAATAATTAATAGTATTTTAAGTAATCAAAAAAAAATGTTTAAAAATTTAATTTATTGATATTATTTTTAATTTGTTATCAGTTACTAATAATACTATCATTCGTATTAAATATATTTTTGTTATATTTGTGTTTTGAATAATACATAAATTATTTATACTTATACTTCAAGTAGTTCCGAGGTCGCAATATCAAACATATTTATTATTTATATTAATTATGTTAAAATTAATATCACTATGTCCAAAATTAGATAAAATATAATTCAGTACTTCTATACTTATTTGCTTTAAATTTAGAATTGTTAAGATTCTTAATAAGATATTATTAAGTGGGTTTCAGCATTTTTGATCCAAGATTTAAATAATATTTTATAATTGGCTTCTTTTTTGGTTTTTAATTATTTTTTACATATTTTAGATTCTGAAAAACAAACAACTTTACTATATATACTCGTTGACAAATTTTAAATAACCATGGAAAATTTCTGCCTTCGAATACATAATAGCAAAATTTCATAAATGTTTTTTTATTAAAATTAAAACAATAAGTTTTATCATTTTCAACTATATACTGTAAGTAAATATATTTTAATAAGTACTTATTTATACATTTTTTCTTACTTTTTATCCATTATATTTTTTGGAAATTGTAGTAAAACTCTTATCACATCTTTAATTGTTTAAAATTTGTATTGATTAGATTTAAAAAACACGTATTATTTTCATTAAGAGATACCAATCAGTTGTATAAATATCGAATCAAGTTATAAAGAGATACATTGTAAATGATTATTAATGTAAGTATATGGAAAGATGATGTAGTATTATCCTGTAGTTTTTAATAAGGAGTTAGAATCTGTTTACTTAGTTTATCAATCATATGTACTTTTTTATTTTTAGTTACTATCTATTTAACCTTACTATAATCTACATGTACCACTCTACTCAGGATTATAATGTGTATAAACCAAAAAATATAATCATAAATATGTTTAAGAATCGATATTCATAAATTTGATATAATAATTTACCTATCATACAATCAAATGTTTGTGAATTACAAATATATTTTACGTAAATTGAACTATTTTTTCTAAAATAAATATATTATTATTAATTAGCGTTATAATTATTTTACTGATACTTTAAAACAAATTTATACTGTAACATAAAATTGTAGAAAAAAATAGGTTTTTTCGCTTTACTATCCCATATTTAATTGAATTTATCATTAAAATATAAAAATTAAAATTATTGTATTAATATAATGTAGTGTATCTTTTAAAACTTGTAACTCGTATTTGGAATCGCGTAAATTCGTGCACAGAATGTTAATTAAGAAAAATGATTCACGAAAGGCAAATGTAGGATATTATAACGGTTCCTATGTTTAGTATTTATTATATACTATCGTATCAGTGATCAATAATTATTATAGTAGGGATACTTTAGTGGGGATCTATCATAGAGATGCTCATAAATTGCAATTGGATTATACTGGATGTAGTAGCGTCGCGTATTGAGATCTGTCAACATCGACGCTGTCTTGTTGTCTTTACCTTCATCATTTCAAACTCTCCGTTTTGGCCAAAAACAATAACCTCAGGTGACTTTATTATTGAATACGAATTTATTCTTATATTATTGTATCAGTTGAAAAATGTGCCATATATGACTAATAATTATTGAGATATACTGGGAATCTATAATTATATTTTTGCAAAAGAAAAATAATTCAAAACATCATGTACATGTAGAATGTATTCTTTAGCTCTTGATCCACTTTTTACTTATTCGTTTTTATATGTATATAGTAGTTATACGAATAAATATGTCATAGTATCATTAAAGTCAATCAATTTTGATTCATTTAAATTAAATAAATTTAATCGTATAATTAGTTCATATTTTTTTCCTAACTAAATGTAAATTATTTAAAAATACTCCTACTATAGGGTACCATAAAATGTACTTTCAACGAACTTAGAAACTTTAAAATATTTAATCCGACTAAAAAAAGATATATTTAATAGAAACAATTTATTAAAATAAGGTAAAGAAATGAGATTTAGTTATTAAATGTATGAACATATTACGAATACGTTAATCCAAAAAAAATAAATGTTATGTTGTTTAATTAAATAAAATGTACATTTAATAAAATAGGTCAAAGTTTTATTCGTTAACCCATTTTATATTGTATATGCTTTTTTTAAATTGTTTCCTAACCTTGATATTTGGAGTATATTACTGATGTATTAACACTTAAAATTAAAATCCTTGAATATTGAAATTATAAAAATTAGTCATCCTTTGACACTATTGTGATGGTAAAATTAATTACATGTACATCTACTATTATTAAGCCATGCATTAAGATAATAAGACACCTACACAAAATAAACACAATATGATATATTTACAAAACAAATTTCAAATTAATATAATTAATTAGTATTTATTTTAAAATTATATTAAATTATATTAAAATATTAAATTATTAAGTAGGAATACTATCATTAAATGGATTTATTAATAAGCTCATGAAAATCAAGTTAAATTAAATTACAAATTGTTATACTTAATGTAAAAAACATTTATAAAAAACTATTTATTATCTTTTAAATATTTTCTTTGTGAAATCTTTAATCTGAATAGGCTGTTCAGTAAGTTAATTTTTATATAAACTTGTATTTCACAAATCACAAGGACTTCGATTATGTTATAAGTTTTGTATAATTAATATATATTCATAATATTTATTTATGTGGGAACCATTTAAAAAAGTAGTGTTTATAACAATTGGTGGGCATTCGAAAAATGCTAATTGGCTTTCACGTTTAAATACTACATTTATTGTAAATTATAACGACATAGTTTATGAAGAATTGGGTTGAAATTTATCAAACTTTTTCTGTGTTTAATAAATTACACATATTTGGCAAATGATTAAAAATCTTCTAAAATAATTAATAGTATTTTAAGTAATAAAAAAAAATGTTTAAAAAATTAAATTTATTAATATCATTTTTAATTTGTTATCAGTTACCAATAATACTATCATTCGATTAAATATATTTTTGTTATATTTGTGTTTCGAATAATACATAAATTATTTATACTTAAATTCAAATAGTACTAAGGTCACAAAATCATTTTTTTTTTTTTTTATTAGAAAAATACAATCTGTTTATTACATACAATAAGAATTCGTGGTATATTTTTTCCATACTATCTTACTTCACACGAAAAGAAGCCCCTTATTAGACGTACTTTTACTAACATAAGAATCAAGTATAAAAATATTTTTAGTCTACTTTAAGAGTATTTTAAAGTTTTTATCTGAGTGAAAAAGCAATTGGTTTTGTGGTTGATACCTAATAATATATAAATATATACATAGTTTATATATATAAATGAATAAATAAATGTTTAGACTGGAGTATTATTATGTTTGTAAAGTACATATGTTTGTATGTATGTATAAACATGGCTGTATATATAAGTAATAATCAATAAAATCGCAACTTAAATAAAATAGAGTCGGAATTTTATTGACTTCATATATACCTGATGATGAATTTTTAATTTGAAACCGATCGTACTTTAAAAATATAATAATATTCCAGTAAGCATTTATTTATTTATTTATTTATATATTAGTTTCAAGTATTAACTATTAACTAATTTTAATTTTAGTTTTTTATTATTTTATTATTGATAACTGATAAGTATTACTATATTAATAATAATAATACAATAAGTTGTTATACATAATGTATTTAATTTTGTTAAAATTAGTAACATATTCAGAAGTATTAGCAGCTTTATTATTAAATTAAAATGTAACTCATAGTATATAGTAGTCACATACCATCAAATAAAATTGTTCATAAATTCAAAAAGTTATTATTTTTCGTAATATCATTTACTACTTTTAAACTCAGAGAATAAAATTTAAGTTAAATTACTAATTCAATAATTATAAAATATCCGTATATTTCTATATTTCTCTAAATTTTGTAAAAAAAAAAAAAAATGCAAAGATGTATTAGAAATCGTGAATGTTAAATATATATTTATAATAAATATTGTTTTTTTTTAATGCAACGACTTATCTTCCCCATTGACTCGTCGTAGACTTTCTTTTTACCTATCTCTCAATTTATGTATTTACTATTATCATTAATATTTAATGATTATACTTATAATTAGTTTAATTATAATTATATACTTTAAACTAAAATTATAATTGTTATAATTGATATAATATATATAGCTTTCGGAATATTAATTAACATGTTAAAA
The DNA here is from genome assembly GCF_003268045.1 of Sipha flava. Taxonomy (NCBI): domain Eukaryota; kingdom Metazoa; phylum Arthropoda; class Insecta; order Hemiptera; family Aphididae; genus Sipha; species Sipha flava. Next base: position 191,022 of record NW_020271739.1, read on the forward strand.
TTGATTTAACATTTTTATTCTTTGTATTATCACAATTCGAAAATAGAAGGCAAATCAACTATCCATATATGGTTCTGATTTATATTATAATTGTTACTATAATTTAATTTGATAAAATAATTTTAAATGATAGTTCTTTTTAGTAAAAATAAAAAAACATTTGCAATCCGTAGTAACTAAAATACAATAAACAAATTCAATGATAATAAACAATCAAAAACTCAGTAAAGATGAGAAGTATATACATTATGGTACTTTATGGTATATAGAACAGGATTAATAATTCTACAACATCCCGCCACTACCACAGAGTTAGACTACAATTTGGCATTATATAAATGGATTTAATGGCGGTATAATCTAAGTAGAATTTATAATATAGTTTTGTTTGATGAAAAAAAAAGCTGTATCTTAAAGTTATTACCTCGTATAGAACTTTTTGATTATTTATATCATATATATATATATATATACTTTTTTATTTATTAAAATGTATGGGAATAGCCCAAAAAATAATTTAATGTATAGTACAATATTGTTACGAGTTCATTATTAATCGCATTACCGATACTTTTGCTTTTTATGAGGATATTTTAATTTATCACATTACATATTATAGTATATAAGTAATTTAATAATGTAAACTAAAATAGTGTGGATTTTTAAGCATTATTAGACGAAAAATGTCATGTGCTTCTAGGTATATACAATTAATTATTATATTTTATTTAATTTAATGCCTAGTTTACTCGATACTTAGTACTTGTCACTCGTAAGAATATCACATATATAAACAGGTATGAGTAGTGCTTAGTGTTAGTAAAACTGTGAGCGTGAGTGAATAGAATGCCGTTTTATATTTTAACGACAAGTGGCTATCCTCTCCACAATCCCAATATACTCGCGTTGGTACTCACAACTTATGACCGTCTGATGATAGTGTAAGTCCTTAGTAGAAATGTAAAGAGAATATTTATGAACTGTATTACCAAACTGAATAATTTTACCGGTTTTAAACTCTGAAGTATACCTATTTAACCTATAGTGAATGTTGATTTAAGCAACATTCTATATATATATATAGGTTACTAAATTATTTTAATTATTAAAGTATTATTAAATTATACGTTAAACTAAAAGATTAAGATAAAAATAAATATAAATATTTTCTTACTAAAATACACATTTAATAACCAGTCTCGTTTTTATTTAAAAAAAAATGAATAATCTTACATTGGTAGATCAATTAAAGACAACTAAATAAAAGTGTTATATTTTGTATTAAATTTGGAGTTGTTTGTTGAATAACTGCAAAAGATATTCTATGCAATAGAATATTGGACTTTAATTCTATTTTAAATGTGATCCGCTTGTCGATTTGGATATTTGACGTATTGAAAAAATAATTAAGATTGCCTTTGTATTCGAGTATTCATAGTTTAATCTATATATTTTATATATGATAAATTTTAATTTATTATAATTTCTCTAGTTAGTAATATTTGAAATAAATATGGTAGTATTATTGTACTAATCATGTCATGTTTATTTTGTGAATGTTAATCACTGATCTGCATTTTTCTACCATTCTATAATATTCTAAATTTTGAGCAAAAGATTGACAAATATCTCAAACACACAAAAATTTAGAAATGTAGCTTTATTTCAAGTGCATTTCGTGTAGAAATAATAAGCCTATTTAATAAAATTTTAGATGATATTTTAAAAATTATTTCTAATTAATTCAAATAATTTCTACTTAAATGGTTTTAATTAACCTCTCTTTGTTACATACCAATTAAATATTGCTTATGCGTAGTATACTTACAATAATTACTTTTAAATCTACAGTAATGATATAATTATATACTTCATAGTATTTTACAAATTATTTTAATAATTTCTATTTAATTATTTTAAATTATAAATACACAACCGTGAAATAAGTCATAATTCATTAATTATTAAAAAATAAACAGTAATGTATTGAGTGTTGTTGATTAGAAGAGTTCAAGAATGTAATAATTCTGATAATGTTAATAATTAATATATTATTTTTTTATTATATATTTAAAGGTAATATTTATCTGTATTCATACAGTACCAAAAATAGATTATGAAAAATGTAATTTGGAAATATAATACACTTTAATAAAAAGTGATGACATGTGATTATGGGCTCCATACAAACAGTAAAGCTACTAGGATTTGGAAAAAAAAATTATTTGTATCATATAAAAATATATTTGCTTATACTTTCGATTACAACATTTTCTTATAATTTAAGGATATCTATATGAAAATGTTGTTACCCAAACTATAAGTCATTTTTGCATGGTAAAATCAATTTTTTTTCCAAAATCTTTTCCTAATAGTTTTATAGTTTGTATGTTTGTATACAGATTTGATGTTATTTGACTTCTAATTGAAGTATATTATGTTTTCAAATTATATTTTTATATTATATAGTACGCAAATTATGTAATTTTAAATATTTTATGGTGTCAGTTTTAAGGAATAATTTAGAAAATAAATAATTTAAATAAAGTTGAAAAATTTATTCAATAACAAAAAATTCGATTTTTAATCTCATTAGGTATACTTTTAAACATAATTTTAAAATAATAAAATAATAAAAAATAAAATAAAAATTAAAAAAAAAAATATATATATAACATTTAAACATCACAAAATATACCTAACACTTTTAAATACCCGAAAATATTTTATTGCTATAGTTTTGATCATTACATTGATACCCTAGAATCAAAGTAATAGATAACCACAGTACAAACAAAAACGAAATGGCATCTACGTGTTTTTAAGGAAACATTTAGTTAATGTTACTTTTAGTATGTAGCATAAATATTTTAAATACTTATGAACAATTATAATACAAGCATTTGAAATTGCTAAGTAGAACCATAAAGATTCGTAATTAGTTGACATTAAACAATATTATAGGTTAACAATACGATTTTGCAAAAATTATGGTGCAGATTTATTACCCTAAAAAATATTTATTGAAAAACTAATATATTTTTACTTCATCCTCGAAATCTAATACACCTTTTATTTTAGGGTTATTAGTTTTGTTTCATCAGTCGAGTTATATATAGTGCCTAATATTATACAGTTACTAAATATTATTATGAACATGATTTAGTATCAAGCAGATTTTGACACTGTTTTTATGCTTTAATTTTCTTCCACCGTAAAAGCAAATTAACAAATTTATCGATTGATGCATTTTTTATTCGTATGTACTCGTATATAAAGTGATTGTAAATATACTTATAGTTTTATTGGACCATTTTAAATGCACATGATATCTTGTATTTTTTTATTTAAAACGCACATATATATATATATATATATATATTTTTAAATAGTATTATTTACATGTAAACTAAATCGAAGTAAGTACCTATGAAATTAGTTGAAAATAAAGCTTATAAGTAGGGCAGAGGACTTGTAGCTCTAAAAAATGCAGCACTTATGCACTTAAAAACCCAGTAATATCTACCAACAATATACACCTATATTTTTTTATGTGATTTATTAAAAAAAAAAAATGTATAAATAATTTAAATTTGCGTAACAGTAAATCGTTTTTCACATCCTACTTTAACGTCACAATAATAACAGTATACTATCCTATAGTATCTTATAAGACTGTACAGTTAGTCAAAAATACATCCACACCAAATTCCGAAAAATAGCTGCTTGTAACCGACTGCTAAAAATATTCGGCATTTTAATATTAAAATAACACACAAAGACGATAAGCTTATATGAATTATGAATAGACGCACATATGGAAATAGCATAACTAAGACTAAATTACTAAAATAATAAATTATTAACGAACAACGATTGACAAAAGTCAGTGTAATGAAATTGTTTGGTATCATTTATGCATGCTATCGGAAATTTTATGATATAGACAATGCGCTTAGTGTTTATAAATTAAAATCGGCAACACTCGAAACGTATTTCTAAAAAAAACCTGTAACTGCGAACAGTCAACAACCATATTAAATGATCAAAATTTAAAATTATTTTTTATTCAACAATATTGTGATCGTATGTTAGATGAAATAAAAACATAGACTGAAAAGTGTTGATAAAATAATAATTTATTTAAAATATGCATCTAAAAGAAAGCAAATATGCCCTAAATACAAAAAATACTCGAAATATGCATTTATGTGCAAAATAAAATTTTAAGGCTTGGTTTATGGAAACATGAAACGTATTTGATTCATTTCCTGCTATTTTGTGATTGCGTAAAACAAAAATGCTACAAGTCCTACTACAGTCTACTCTATGTATAAGTAAATCTGAAATCATTGCCTTTTTATTACTATAAAAACCAATAGAATATTAATCCACTTGCTCTATAAGTTTATTATGATCGATGAACACTCGATTTAAGCATTGGATAGTTGATAGTTTCTTACACGAATAAATACTTTAAATTAAACCAATGTGAAACTAATTGATCTCAATTGTATAATTTTTAATTTTTAAATGTTAGGTTCTAATGAAATAAATTAAACTTTTATTTTTACTAAAGATTTTATAAAACTTAAGTTAATACTAATTCCATTGCTATTGTACTTCAATTTAGCAGTCTGTGAAATGTAATACGAAGGCGCCAAAAAAATTAACCCATGTCCTCTATTCCTATTATACTGGATCCTTTAACGTTTAATCTTTAAATTATTTTTTTGTTAAAAAAATGATTAAGTTTTAAACAATTTTAGGTTACTATTTTAGAATACTACATAAAGGTAATCTAACAGATAATAAACAATTATTATTGGTTGATTTTGTAAATAGATATTTTAATGATAATTTTAAAAAAATTGTAAACATTATTTTTTTTTTGCTAGTGAAAAATCAGACTTGCAGCTCTGCCTATAGCTGTTAAAAACTATTGATTTCCTTAAATATATTTTACCTACACTACATGTAATAATTTAATATATATATATGGAAAAATTGAAAACAGCATAACTATTGGCATAAAAATTTGAAGTTATTTTAATTGATTTTCATTGTTCAAGATTTGCTCACAATTTTATTATTGTTGGATATGCCAAAAATGTTGTCCCTAGGAATAATTTCTATTAAATAAATAAGTATAATTTGATGGTTGTATAAATATATAAAATATAGAAATTTCGTGTTTTAAAGGTTTGTCCTTAAACTAGAAGCATGCGCCAGATTATCGTCACTGCCTGTAAATATACACCACGGGTGTATATTTCACCATGGGTGGCCGGTTAGAAAAAATTAAGTGCATAGACCTCTGTGGAAAGCTAATATATGTTTATATGCACGTGATCAGATACAAAGACGAATTAGTGCAAGAACCGTTTTTATTACGCAGTATATTTTGGTTTTAATATGTAATTTTTTCAAAATAAACAAACACAAATGTGTCTAATTTTTACTATTCTTTTGCTAAGTATTTTTCAATTACAAATTATTTACTATGCTAAATTAATTCTTCTAAAATACTCTAACCATACAGATTACGATAGAAAAAAAAAAGGTTATACTTCTATAATATACTAATCCCACAAAATTTAATATTTTATAAATAGTTGAATTATAATTAGTACTCGAACGGATAACCCAAAGTCAATCGAAGTTCAATGATGTATTAAGTTGTTCATTATTCATTCAAATATTCAAAGCACCAATAATTTCAAAAATTAAATCCATTTCAGATAACGTATAAGTATACTAATATTATTTGTTGGAATTGTAGAGATTAAGTTTTAAATATGCTGTAGTATTTATGAACATTTTTAAATTGGAAATCATATAAGTTATTAATTTAAGTATTATTGTTTGTATAAACGTGTACTTTTCAGGATTGGCTTATCAGTATTTATAAAATAGTATTATATTTATTTTAAATCATAATATAATTAACTACTTTAGTTTAAATATGTAAATATGTTGTCGTAATTCGTTATTTGTTATAATATTAATTAATAAGCATTAAATTAAATGAAAGCCGTGTATAAAAACAAATAAACCAAACATAAACGACGAAATATACAACATAAAAATAAGTAAATTGTAGGCATAAAATATTCATTCTTTCATTTTTATTTATAATGATTTAAAAATCTACTAATTTAATATGTTACATCAATATTAATATATTTAATTTTTAGTTATAACTAATATTAAATTATCTCACTAAAATAAACTATTATTTTAAAATTAAATGGTAAATATTAAAAGATATAGGTATGCGTGTATATGATTGTTTAATTTTAACTATTTATAGCAAAAAAATGATTTTATTTAAAAATCATTTTGGCAATTGAATTTATAAACTCAATAAAACTCAATTAAATAGCTGATTTTGTTGAAATAAATACCACTTATTTAAAATTTCAGTAATCCGTTTTTTTACTTCAGAACCAACTTCGAATTACGAAAAACGTTCCATAAATGTTCCAATATAATGTTAAATAGAAAATCCAATATTCAAAAATGTTTAAATTTGTGTGTGTTTACTCAATAGAGAATTAAATTATCAAACTTATTAATACTTGTAAAATGATCAGGTTTATTTATAATTATTTAGGTATCGTTTTATCTATCATAGTATGAATTCAAATACCGCCAGAAGAATGCGTACAGAAGTAATACCTATAGGTCAAGTAATAAAATCTGCCAACACATTTGTTTTAAACTTAATGATTGATTTACTATCCAATGGATGTACTATTACAATCGTCTTGATAATAAAATATTCTCTTTCATTTTATACAATATAAGTACTTAAAACCAATATGTTTAAACGGTAATCGTTCAATTGTTGTATGATTATATTAAACCATAAAACGTGCTAACATTTTCTTAGTTAATTTAGATATGGTGTTAGTAAGTTTAAAATAATTTAAAAATTATAATTTTTTTAAAATCAATTTTCATAATAATATTATAACCTGATAACCCCTGTATCTTATTTCGGAAGGAATTTTATTTTTTTCCATCTATTTACTATACGATAATAAATCTGATAAAGAATCAATTGATTATTATTTATAAGTATATAGTTTTTAAAAAATAAGTGGTATACTTCTATGTGGTAAAATTAATTTTTACTGAACTTGAAAACTCATTTTTCAAAAACTATTGATAAAAAGTAAGCTATCGATTTGATATTCAATATAATAAAGATTATCATGGTTTAAAATTTTGATTTTTTGAAGTTGTTGTAAGTGCTAAGTATATTATAAATTGTTATATAGTAAAGTAAATAATAATTAATAATTCACATAACGTACGGTATTTTTCTTCGTTATCTTGGAATCATTTAGCGGCTTCGACTATACATACTCGACAAAAGTGCTTACAATGTTGCGTATACATGCCAACATGTTTTATTATAAACACTCAACCACCTCCCTGGGTAGTATCGCCTGTGTTGGCTATGTGAGGCGATTGAATAACACAAATATAATTTTAAACCATAGGATAATGACGTATTAATGCACTTACCACCAGCGGTGTTACTTTTGTTCTAAATTAATAGTTATTCACGGTATCATTATAATATTATTCACAGTCTTAAATTATTTTTAACTAATAAAATAATTTAAATCATTTATTCAATGGATATTGTATACTCAATTCTCATTTAGTAAATTATTTATACCATAATGATAAATTATGTTGTAAGAATATTTTGGTAAGCAACCATCAGCCAAACTTAAATTCTCATCATCGTCATACAATATACTAGTATTCTTACATGTAATCATATTAGGGTTTCATATTAAGTACAGGAATGTATCTCTTTATATTATGGTATAAAATTGTAAGTTGTGTATTTTGTTAATTAAAACTTTTCTATTTTTCGTAAATGTTTTGTTATAATTATAGGTTAAACGCATTATTTCAAGTAATGTTAAAAATATGAATAATACTCATGGTACTACTACAAGTTCTCGTTATTCTTCCGAACTTAATAAAATAATTAATTACATATTTTTAGGAAATAATTTAAAATGAAGATGGCATAATACAAGACATTTTAATTAAAAATGTAGAAGACTTCATACATTTTTTACAACATTTACGTCAGCATAATTCTTTTAAAGAGAAGAATTTTCTTTTTGTTAGTTATAAGTTGTAAGACTTACTTTATACATTTATTACCAAAAATATAAAAATAAAGTAGGTCGTAAAGAAAAATGTTTCTTCTTTTTCTCCCTTGCCTTTCTCCCAGCTATTTGGGGTCGATCAGTCTTAATTTTTTTAAAGAAAAATGTTTAAATAATAATATAATAAAAATTAAATTAAAATAAAGAAATAAATGCTTAACCTGAGATATTTTTTTTATTTCGAAACTGGTCGTACTTTATATAGCAATACTCCAGTTAAGCATTTATTTATTTATTTTTTTGTATTAACTATTTGTTTATTTATTTATATATTTATATATATTTAATGTGTTTTTGTTTTCTTTGCAAACGAAATAGTTGATATTTTTATTAATTCTGAATTTCATGCAATGACTAGTAATGATAAATTATATATTATATTTAATATATATTTACCTATATTTATTCTGGATGTTATTAAAAAATTATAGTTTTTGATTTAAAGCCTATGCTATGCCAAATATAATTATTATGCTATTAACTTATTAGCACTTACCTAATTTTTATTTTGTATATTTTATATTTTTATTTTTTTTTTATTTATTTTATTTTTATTATAGTATTCATTAATATAGAATTTACAAATATAGTGGAACCTCGATAACTCGAAACTCGAATATAAAGATACATCTAGAGGCGTGTTTAAGAATTTTGAATTGGGGAGATGGGTTTAAATTATTTTTATTATTTCTATAGGAGTCAATATAAAAATGAGATATATTTTAAAATATAAATAAATAATGTATAATTTTTGTATTACAAAATGTTTGTTAAATGTATAAATTATATTACTATTAATCAGAGAACAAAATCAAGTTTATGAAGTTTTTTCTAATATATATATATATATATTAGATAAAACCACATTCTTAGGTAAAATTATTTTAAAGAAATTAAAAATGAAATAATTTTGAAGATCTCTTAGATAATCACGAGAGATGTTTTACATCTACATCAGCATCTTTAAAAAATGTTTGAAACTATAAGTTATATTTTCACGTATATCTAAGTACAGTCGATTCCGTTTAATAGAGACACCGATTAATAAAGACAACCGCTTAATCGGGACAATCCTACATTTACGAAAACAAATGTATACTAGTAATGTAAAATTACGCCGCTTATCTGGGCCGTGAATCCGGATAATTGGGACATTTCTATTAAATATAATAGTAAATATTAATAGATCAATAGTTTGACAATCGCGATTGACTCCTGTAATCAATTATTAGATTAAATTATACATTTTATCTTATCATATGTTCAAATGTGATGTGTTTTAAATGTTATTTAGTGCATTAGTCGTGTTTGTCGCGTGCAGTAACGATGTCTCGTATGCGTAAAGATTTATCGCTTGCGCAAAAATTAGAAATTCTAGACAAAATTAAATTATAGCCACCAGGCTGTAGTACTCGTCGTATGTCGGAAATGTTAGAAATATCGAAATCAACAATCGCTCGAATTTAACTACAAGACCGTTTTTGCGAGAACAAGCTCTTAACCAAGTGACAACCCGGAAAAGAAAACGAGAGGGTAAAGATGCAGTTGTAGACGAGGCACTGACTCAATGGTTTACACTGGCTACTAGTCGGGTCCTATATTAAAAGCTAAATCCGAAGATCTTGTTAGGAAACTTGGTAATGAAGAATTCAAAGCCACCGATGGCGGGTTATCTAGATGGAAATTAAGACACGACATAAAATTTAAAAGATCACATGGCGAAAAAGCTAGTGCATACTCAGAGTGTGCCGATGAATGGAAACTTACAAAATTACCACAGATTCTTGCAAAATTTTCTTTCGATGATATTTATGACGCAGATGAAACAGGATTGTACTACCTTGCAACCCCAGATGGTTCTCTGTGTTTTAAACACGAATCGATAGCTGGATCATAAAAAGCTATGGACAGAATAACTATACTGTGTTGTGTGAACGCAATTGGGACCGACAAAAAAAAGCTTTTAGTGATAGGAAAAAGTAAAAAACCTCGTTGTTTTCAAAAAATTTCTTTACAAAAATTACCAGATGAGTGTCATGCAAATAAAAACGCATGGATGACTTTGGCCATTTTTACCGAATGGTTACAACGTTGGGATAGTGAGTTGAACAAAACAAAAAAGGCTAAAAGGCAAAAAAATGCCTCGTTTTAGACTACTGTACTGCCCATCCTAATATATATATGAAAAATATCAAGCTTGAGTTCTTACCACCTAATACAACGTCACTAATTCAGCCTTTAGATATAGGTGTTATCCAAAATTTAAAGGTTAAGTATAGAGCAACACTGGTCAATTACATTTTAGAAAAGATTGAAGACAATTTATTTGAACCAAAATCAACGGCAATAGATATCAGTAAAAAAATTAATATCCTACAAGCAATTCAATTAATTTCAGACAGTTGGCGTGATATAAGTAGTAGTTCGACAATTAAAAATTGTTTTCGCAAGTGTGATTTTTTGGAGGAATGTCAAAACATCGATCAACAGTTGGAACCTAATTTCGAAGAATAAGAGTACTAAACAACGTAGAATTTGAACAACTGGATTCAAATATGCAATGCTATGAACAAAATGAATACATTGATGATGTTATTATTCAATCCATACAAGATCAATATAATTCAAATGAAGACACGGACGAGGAACCAGATCCACCAATCCGACTACAGGAGGCAAAGAAATCTATGGAAACACTGAGATTATTAAATAATCTCAATGTTTCTTTTCAAATTTTTTTCTTCAACAAGGAAATGAGGGAAGCCCGATAAGTGCTTTGGATACTTGTTCGGACTACATTCGTCAACAAAAAAAATAAGTAAAAAAACAAAGTAATATTCATAATTTTTTTAAATAAGATAAAATAATAAAAAAATAAAATATATATATATATGTAATTTTATAAATATTTAGATTATAATGCTATGTTTTTCTTTTTGTATAATTAAATAATTTCTATAATTGTATTAGTGTAATATGTATTTGTAATAATAATAAAATATAAGAAATCAGTTTTTCAATAAATGTATATGTTTTTTTTTTTATTTCGGATTATTGAGACAACCGCTTTATTGGGACAATATAACATGGAACCGATGTGTCCCGACAAAGCGGAATCGATTGTTTATCTTTAATCGTAATAATAATACAACTTATAAAAAAAAAAGTGTTTAGAAAATTACTTGGTTCGTGTATTTTCGTCATCATTTGATATAAAAATGATAGAAGCATGTAAAATCATTAAATATCTATAATAGTCAATGGGAAGTTTGAGCACCCTAACTTCCTTTCCTCTTTCTTTGAGAAAGCCTATGAGTACAACGCAATAACCACTAATTATGTTATCGTTGTAAGATATCAATAATCATGATATTACTATTTCTCTATTGCAGTATCAAGAAGTAAACAACGAAGAAATAATGGATTTAGACGAGATCCTAGGAAACTTTGGACTGGGCTCATATCAATTGACAGTTTGTGGTCTAATGGGGCTTGTACTCATGTACTCTAACATATCGCCACTCAGTTATGCAATTACTGCCAGTGATCTGAAATACAGGTATATATAAGTGGTCATATTTTTTTCTGTCTAACATTTAACAGACGTAAATTGACACTTTTTATTAATATTTATCTGAAAAATAATACGAAAAAAAAGGTTTTTTTTAGGTTTAAAAATGATTTATGCTTGAAATTATGATTATATTTTATATCATTATTTATTTTTACACTTGGCATAATCGAAATTTTACTTTAACAACTTTAAAATATATACTGTATTTAAATTAATTTATTATCTACCTGAGTGTTTCTCTTTTGATTTATGTAATCGTATTCTACTTGACAAATTGATAATATTATTTTTAAATTTTTAAGTGGTGAGAGTACATTTATATACTACTTTATAATCTTTTATAAAATGTACAAACATTTAACTGCTTTTATTTCCAAGCTGTACAAATAATGATTATGTTATGATATTTGAAAATTATACATTTACATACATATTTCAGTAGATGTTAAAGTAAATTTAATCAAAATATTAATTAATATTTAATTTATAATTAATTATTATAAATTGTAATTAATCGAACTCAACATTTTGTGCTATCAATTTATTTATTATATATACTTTAAATATATAAATTTGTAACATTTTAGGCGAATCTCATTTATGGACACATTAATAAATAAATAAGATTCAACTGAAAAAGAACATTTTGATTTCTATAAACTATTATTAAAACCGAACGAATTCATTGAATTTTAAGAGAATATTAATAGATTTGTTACAAATTAAACCAATAATAGATATTACTGACAATAATTATAATTAAAAATTATAAAATATAAATACAATTATAAAAAAAAATTAAAAAATGTATATACACATTACGGAAAGTATGATAAATATTAATAAATATATAATATGTACATAAAGTATACATAAAACATTCCAAATGGTGGTTTACGTAGGAATATACTTTTTTTTCGAATTATTTTTATTTTTATAATCGGATATTTCGTTGTGTTGCGAAAAAAATTAATTGAATTTAAATCCACAAAAAAAGAAATTTTTAATTTAAAGACAGAACGTATAATATTAACCAACTAACTTTAAGCTTTTATAATTAAAAAAAAGTACAAAGCTGTCATCATACTAAAATAATCTCAACAAAAGAAAAAAAATCAAATGTTAAATAACAGTTTTATATTTTTATAGAAAATCAGTATAAGATATTGTTAATTCATTTTTAGGAAAATAAGCTATAAATAATTAATTGGTATGTGAGATATCCAATGTCTAAAAAATCTTATATTAATTGTTTCATATATATTAAAATAAATATGATTTTCTAGATATTTAAATAAAAACTACGAATATCTAGTTCCAAACTAACCTCAATTCAAATTAATTTAAAAAAAAAAAAATCTATTTTCTATATTGAATAATTTTTAGGTATTTTTAATAATTTTTCGATATACAACCGATATATACAACCGATATAAAACCGATACCCGATATTATAATCACAAGTAAAAACTAAGTTGATTATTAATATACTCGTATTACATAAAAAAAATCAACTTTTTTGGCAAAACCATGAACTGATACTAAAATTAATCCGATACTACAAACCGATAAAACCGATACCCGATATTATAATCGCAAGTAAAAACGATTTTTAATATATTACATAAAAAAAATCAACTTTTTTGGCAAAACCATTAACCGATACTAAAATTAATCCGATACCACAATCCGATAAAACCGATACCCGATATTATAATCACAAGTAGTTTTTGCGGTATCGGTTCAAATATCGGTTTTGAAAATAAACCGATACCGATATTTCCGATACCACTAATATCGGCCGATAAGTATCGGTTCTAGGATAGGTCCTCCCCTAATAATTTTGTAGAAAATTAATTTATTTGAAATTGAAATTGTGTAAGTATTAAATTAGTTCCTCACGATTTATTCATGCAACATATTAGATGGTAGCTTATGTCTAATAATACTTTGATTAATTATTTCTTACAAGGGACACCTATTTTTGACCAATCATATTATTAGTAACGTATTTAGGATTTTGATATCCTCGAACGTATAGTATCTCCTTCATATTGAAACTCTATACTATATTTTTAATTTTCTTTTTATAATTTTTTTTCTTTTTAATAATAAAACGAATTTTAATAAAAATATGGACATGTATTATAATACTTGTAAACCATAAACAGTACACAGAAATTAAAATAAAATATAAAAAATTTAGATTAATTTCAAGGTGTATTTATCCAAATATGTTTTCATTAATTTATATTGCTACACGTTATTTTCTCATGAATTACAGTGGCTGTCACGATATTAAATTATTACTATGTATGAAGTTATTAATTAGATAGTGATACTATAACAATGCTTCCAACTTTATTAAAAAATACGAATAAAATATGATCAAAATATTATTGTAGTTAATGAATACAAACGTAACATTTTCTAAATGAATTTGTCATTAATTGTTGCAATCGGTGAATCTGAAAATAAATTCTTAATTTGTAAGGTTGCTTCTAATTATAATTATTCTGTACAGTGTTCTCTTAATTAAAATAATGTTCATGTATATTATTCAAACGCCATAAAATGTATGAATATAATTTTTAAATTTCAATAGTAAAAATTAGTAAAAGAGTGCATGTGGTTTATTGTTTATAGGATGTATTTACTATCAACTATTAAATGCAAGTTTTTTAACGACACTACGACTAATGTAAATTAAGAACGATATTATTATTTTTAGTTGAATTTTAAATTATATATAAATTGCTTTAAATAATGTGTTAAATTATATACGCGATTTTTTATTACTAAGATCAATTAAGAGCACTTTTGTTTTTTCGGAGAATTAAATTGTATCGCCTATTTCATTGTGAAAGCTGCGAGTAAAAACAGGTATTTAATTGCTTTAAAATGGAATTATTTCCTTAGTTTTTTTTTACTTGAAGTATTTAATACTGAATTCATTTTACTGAAGTAGACAAATTGAATTTATGATAAATTGAAATCAGATTTTTTCGTTATTAATAATAGATAAGCGAGTCTAAAGAGTGCATTTGATTCGTAATCAATCGAGAAGAGCTACTTATTTTCTTTTGAAATATTTCAGTTCAATAAACACTAGATTTTTTCCATTTATATCTATAATATAAAATTTTTACTATATTCTCGATACTTCGTTATTAATAATTTATTATAATAAATTATTATGATTCTATAGAATCATAAAATATGATTAAAAAAAAAAAAAAATCATAATAATAAAAATGTTAGGTTTAAGAACCATAGCATACGTTATATGGTAACTTTATATACTTAATTTAAGTACAAGGTTAGAAATAATTAATTTGCCAATCTTGTTTTTTTTAAATACCCATGTGCACATTACATGTTGAGACGAAAACAAATTGTACACTACCATTTGAGTTGTTATTATAATTTATTAAAACATTTAATATAAATGAATAATTAAATTTGTGCCATGATATTGTAAAAATAATTGATTATTCTGTCATGTAAATATGATTAATTTATTAGGCGCATTAAATAGGGATTTTCAATACATCATTGCAAATACATTTGTTATAAAAATAATTTAACACTAATTTTCTTCGAAAATGCAATTTTATAATCGAGTATTAAATCAAGGCTTTGCACCCGAATAACTTTTTCGGATTTCGGGTGTTGAATGCATTCGGGTGTTAATAACCGTTATTATTCGGGTTAATATTGGTTAATACGGGTGTTAAGTAGTCAAGGAAAAATATTATTTTTTATTGGTGGAGGGTGGTGGGGAGGCTGAGCCCTCTCTCCACTAATGAAATATTTATATTTTATGTTACCTGCCTATGTAATAAAATATAAATTTCATATACAACTGTGCAACAGTTTTTTAGACCAAACTATCATTATGTTAATTTCAAGCAATGGTGTAACTACGATTTATTTTCGGGGAAGAGGGGATTATTTTATATGTATATGAAGCTTATAAATTATAATACATATCTATTAAAATTAAAAATACTAACACTATGTCCTACTCCTAGTTAGTGCGGACATATGGCATGCGACAAAAAACAAACTATTTTGTATTCTGCGTTTGTGTTTGTGGCATAGGCGGAAACCGGTGGTGGGGCTAGAGGGGACTAAGCCCCCTGAAATATAAAGTACAAGTCTTAGCCCCCCTAGCCCTAAAAATTGTTAAGTGACTAAAAATACAATAATTATTATAACTGTAAAATTCATTTTTAATAACTGAATTAAAAAAAATATTCTGTAAAAAAAATTAAATCAAATTCGTAAGATTTTACAAACTTCTAGTCATGAATTGGAACGATTGCAATTAATATAATATTAATAATATGTAATAATGTAACCCATGTAGGTTGTTTAATTTAATTAATTAATAATTTCTGTTTAGAATACCTACTTCAAAAATGTTTATGATAAGGCACTTAATTGTTTTTTTTTTTTGTTTAAATTGTTGATTAAAACTGTCAAATTGTTAAACTTCGTAAATTGCCTTGTTGAAATAATAAGCAAATAATCCTCAACCCCCCACAAATTTCACCAAATTTCCCCTTATGGTTTGTGGTGCGTGCGCACACTAAAAACGCACTAGCTAAAACATAAGTTATGTTATATATAACATAGGTAATAATAATAAAATAATAATAATATAATAATAAAAATAATAAAATAATAATAATAAATAATACATAACATAGGTTATGTATTACGCTATCGTAATACAAAAATAATGATGATTTTTGATTGTACTAATGAATGTTACAATGAAATTATTACACCAACAAAAATTGACAATTCATGCCATAGACATGTGTACTACACGCCATACACTGAACAAATACGAATAACGCGAACAATAATTTAAGTAATCGTACGCGAGATATCAATTCTATTTCAGACTTACGGTATTGCAATAAATAACGACTCGGTGATTCGCAGAAGATCCATTACCATAGGCGGACATTTGGTTGATTTTTTGGGGGGGCTATAATAATCCAATGTAAAATAACCCACAGGGGCTTCGCTCCCACACTCCCTTCCCATAAAAAAGTAAAACTTATTACTATTAAAAACATAGATATGTTTAAATTTTATTAAAAAATACTAAATAACGTATATTTAAAAATAATTAATATTTTATTTTAATGATAAATAACTATTTGTATTAGCGAAGATACTCAAAGTATCATTGCTTTTTATCTTTTTCAATATATAGTATTGAAAGATTGCTGAACCTATCTTGAACCAACAATGTCCTCAACCAAGTTTTTATTTTTTCCATTGCACTGAAACTTCTTTCGCAAGTAGCCAAACTATGTAATTGGTATGTTAATGCTATTGTAAATAGTTTTTTATTATTTCTTATTTTACGATTTTCAAAAAAAATGAACAGATAATTATAAATAAATTATAAAAACAACGAATAAAATTTCAATGTTTCGATTTTGGGGGGATCTAAACCCCCCAAGTTCCCTTATACCCGCCTATACCTATTACCCATTCAATTATAATAATACGACGTATCTATTTGGGATAATTTTAAAAATAGTATCCCAGTTGTTTACACTCTAACATTCAACATACCATACCATTCATGCATACATGTCAATATGATATATTGCTATTGTCTTTATTTAGATAAATTTAGATTAATTAACAATTTTGTACATTATTTGTGAAATTATTCCTGTGAATAATAATTTTACTATTAAACAACTAATGACAAAATTGAAATAACCACAAAAAATACATACAAAATGATATGTCACATATAGATTGTAAAATAAAAAAAAATCATTTGGGTTATATGGGTTTTAGGTGTTTGATTTTTTAAGGGTTCTTAGGGGTGTTACGGGTTCGAGTTAATTCGGGTGCAAAGCCTTGTATTAAATATTAGGTAAATAGTTCGAAAATAATTATTTTTAAGTTAAAATATTAGAGAAATATGAACTTTTATATTTTATAGCTGAATATGCATTATTACATTTAACTAATTTATTTGGTCAGAACTATTTGTTATATTAACTCTAATTTAATTTAAAACTATCAATAATGTCATAAACTATTGAAATACTTTTTAACATATGCTCTAAATCATTTTTATGTTTAAAATAAAGTTGCTAATTTATTTGAATTTTAACTAATAATTTAACAGAAAATGTTTAAAAATATAAAATTGAACTAATCATAGATTTTAATAAATTATAGTAGACATGGACACATGATAATATATATTTTTAATCTTAAAATAGTAAAAAAAATTATTACGAGTGATTTAAATTCATTAGCTTATAAAAATGCATTTTTAATTTTTTTGAACGAGTATCAATAAATTTAGTAACAAATAATTTTCTATGTACATTTATTTTTAAATATTATTATTCACTTCTGCCTTGTAGTAAAAAATAAGAATACCGTGTAATTTAATAAAAACCCTATCGGACGAACTAACGATTTTGACAAGACGTGTTGAATTTCATAGTACCACGACATTTTATCTTCCATTAACATTGTATAACCCATTTTAACTTACTAGAAACCTATATATAACGAATTATTAAAATACTTTGAACATGAAATTTCGTATGAATAAAATATACTATCAGTGACAAATCTAATCTCAGAAAAACTTGGATTATAAAATCATTTAGCCATTTTACATTAAAAATAAACCTATGATATACTAAAAATGACGATGTGTAGTCGAGATAAACATAAAATAACCTGAAAAACAACTTTTGGTATCAAAATCAAAATTCACAAAATTCTTGTCTTGAAGGCTGGATATTATGTACCGCTTGTACTTTTGGTAAATCCAGAATTGCCTTTATTATTTTTTTCTGTTACCTATATGAGAAAAAATCAAAGTTAAATTTGTGGTAATTCTTTAAAAAAAAAAAAAATCGATCAAGCTTATTTGTTTTGTAGTGTAATATTCGCTAATAACTATGCAATTAAATTACCAGTGTACACAAATTATAAATTAAATTAAAAAATGTATTGATTTTTCTTCGGATTGTTTTAGATGTGAAATACAACAATGCGACTCAAATAATACATCGTACAACCCAGATTGGTTACGGATAGCCGTACCTTTTAAGGATCCTGATTCCTATAATGAGCCTTACAAGTGTGTCAAGTATAACTATAATTTACCACCAAGCGAGTTGGGCAAGTTGAATAATACGTGTTTACCCAAATTTTTTGATACTAACTCACATCAGAAATGCGATAAGTGGGTGTTTGACGACACAGAAAGAACCATAGTAAACGATGTGAGTCAAAAACCTAACAAAAATTGTTAAGTAACTATGATTATTCTTATTGTAAACAATAACACTAATACCGTTCAATACGAACTTATTTTATTCAGTTTAATATCATGTGTGATGATAACAAATGGAAACTTAGTATGGTGGGGACAATAAACAGCATCGGTCAATTCATTGGCATTCCTCTATCGGGATTTATTTCGGACAAGTAAGTACAAAGTAAATTACACGTCCTGTCACTCAATGATCTAAAACATAGATAAATATCATATTAAAATTAATATTTAATAATATTTTTAATAATTCACTCACATAAAATTACGAGTACAAAAATATAAAAATATTCGACTATACTATAACTATAAATGTAGTGAAGATCTATACATAGACACAGTGGCGTCGTGAACCATGATTTTCAGAAGCAGTGGCTTCTAAAATTTAGAAGTGATAGATGGTGGAATGTGACTTGATCAATTATTGGTAAATGATTAGGTATATTGGAAAGCAGCAATCAAATTTTTATGAACCTTAAAATTTAAGGTGTATAGTGAACGCTAACATTGAATCGATTGGTGTGGTGGGGTGGGTCATTAATAAATTGTTCGCTTCTATATTCTTTATAGTTGCTACGTCACTGCAAAGACACCTATATTATGTTTACAAGAATAAAAAAAGACTAATATAGATGCACTTATCGTTTCATTTTACATTAATATTGCGTTGGGATATGCAGTTAAATATTATTACTTTTCTTAATTCTAATTTGATATTGTATGACATTAATAGCTAACAGAACTAAGTATTAAGATATTTAACGACTGCAGTTGACAATAATAAATATTTATCAAATGAATTAACAAATGAGTTTAATAATTAAATGCATTTTGCTTACACATAGAAATTTAAATTTTCTAATACGATTTTATAATGTTTTAATCGTACATTTTGTATTACCTAAAATCTACATGATAAAATTGTATACAGTTTCATCTTCATCCCTGTAGTCTGTACTAATATATATTCGGGAACTAATAAAAATATTCAAATAAAGCATTTCAATGTTATCTTGGTAATTTATATCCCAGATTTGTTTCACTAAATCTAGACCTACATATATTACCTACCCCTAAATCCATATGTAAATAGACACATAAATATACACGGGTATTACAAACTAATGAGGTTCTTAATTTTAAAAACGCGTCAACAATAAATGTAATAAAAGGTATAGGTTACACATTTTATTGCAAATAGTAACGGCACTAAGTTTAAATTTTGTCAAGACATCTGGATTACGACCTTGTGTATATACATACGTACTAATATATATGTACATTAAATCGATATATTCATAAACCCATATACTAACCCTGCATTGGATAAATATGCACAAATAAAACATCAATATTATAGAACACTTGCCCTTTATCAAATGACCAAAAAAAAATTACTCGAAAATATTTTTTTTATCGAATATAACTGTTGAAAATACCGATTAGAACTTATTTGAATGCTTTTAGAACACTTCTATGTATAAATTAAAACATTTAGTTACTTTCTATACATTTTAGTAATTTATGGCCATTATTTATGATGAAGAAAACATGTCCATTAAACTAGCTTAACGTAATTTTATAATCGAAAGTTATCTTTCTGGTTGATGGTAAAAAATCATTCAAATCATCCCGAACAAAAATATTTAAATATTGAAGGATGAACAAATAAAACTTAAAGAATTGTTAAATGATTTCAAGCATTAAAAGTAAAAAATTAAGAACTTTTTAAGGTACAAACCGAACAAAATTCTAAGCAAATTAAAAATCGCAAGATGATAAGTAGCAATCACATCATAGGAACTCTGCATAAGTCTATTCAAAAATTAACTTCGCAAACAAACATTTCGTTAACAATTTCTTATTAATCCACAAAATAGTTCAAAAATTATCTTATAATAATAAATCTAATTTTTTTTAAATTTTTTTATTTATGAAACTTTGTAGATTTACAATTATCTTCAACAATTAAATATAAAGCTAACATAATATAACATAATATATAAATATAAGTGTTACAATAATTTTAAAGAGAAGGTATAGGAAAATAAGATGGAAGTAAGTGGTTGACAACTATGGTTAATAGAAGTAATAACGGGTTGATTATGGCTTTGAAATTTGGAGATTAGGCTTTTGGCTGTAGTTGTTGAGGGTGAAATGTTAGCAGTAACATTGGCATATGAATGTTTTTGTTTCTGGTTGGAACTGGAGGCGATTTTATTTATAGACGGAATGATGTGATTAAGCACCGGATGACAATAAGTTTTGAGTGGTGGAGATTTTTTGCGGTTTTCACTAAGTTTTTAAATACTGGATATCCTTTGTATGAGGCTGTGTGCGGCCCCGAACATAGGGCACACTTGGCGGGTTCTGATGGTGATTTAGTACAATCTGAAGTGTAATGGTTTTCTCCACATTTGACGCATCGTGGGGATTGGTGGCAAAAGTTACTAGTGTGATAATAAGCTTGACAATCATGGCATTGTGGAGGGAAGAGAATTTCCCGGGCTGCTCAATTTTGATTCTGGTATGAAGAAACAAATCTAATTTAAGATTATCACTGTTATTATCAGCAACTTTTAGATCAATTCGAAAAGAGGCAAACGTCTTTTAGTGGTATGATGTAGAATATTAGAGACCTAAATAACTTCGTGGCCAATATCAAATAAGCTGGCTTGTATGTCTTCCACAGCAGTGAACAGGTGAAGGTACCTGATAAATACAGCATATGGTTTCAAACTAGGTGTGTGTGGAAATTTATC
The DNA here is from genome assembly GCF_003268045.1 of Sipha flava. Taxonomy (NCBI): domain Eukaryota; kingdom Metazoa; phylum Arthropoda; class Insecta; order Hemiptera; family Aphididae; genus Sipha; species Sipha flava. Next base: position 212,901 of record NW_020271739.1, read on the forward strand.
TGTTTATTAGTGATAAGATAATTATAAACTAGATTATAATTATTGATGCCGTCGGTGCGGATAATCTGGTGCTTGGGGTATTTTAAAAGTTAATACCCGAAAGAATGACAAGGTCGAGTAAGGATTTCTTGAGCGTATAAAATTCGTAGTCACCACTTAAATAGAAGAAACTATTTCCCAATTTTAGCCGGAAATTATTTGCTTCAATTCCATACATTAGGTGTCTATCGTCTTTCGTCATTTTTGTCCTTTCCCAATCTGCTTGCAAATATTTCTTCAATTTAAGAATTTCTTAGACAACCAGTCACCTGTCGACACGTTTCATTTAATGTAACATCGATTTTTTTTTTGAGTGGGTAAATCTATCCCACACCGGTGATGTATATTCGGCTGTTGATAGGCATAGAGCTATTGCAGTAGTTCTTAATGTTTATGGTTGGGTTCCCCAGCAGCTCCCCATTAGTTTTCGTAACAGTCCGTTTCGTGACGGTTTGAATTCAAGCCGGTGAACCAAAGTAAAAAAAATGAAATAATTTATAAAAACACTTGATTTTAAAGTTTTGAATCGTTTATATTTATTAAATCGAGTTTATTTAGTGATATTCTTTATCAAATTGTCTATTCGTTCTATGTTAATAATCTTTTATTTATGATTTAAATTTTTTATTAAGGTATGGTCGCAAGTTTATCTTGATTACTGGATCTGTTTCATCTGCCATACTCGGCACAATCCGATCATTCACAAACGATTACTATTCGTTCCTGTTTTTTGAATTTTTTGACTCAATAGTTTCCAGTGGTGTATATGCAGCTACGTTTGTTCTAGGTAAGAAAATTAAATTCTTAATTTCTAATTATGTGTACATATACTTAGTTATGCTAAACATTCTTATAATCTAGTTGATATTTATTCAAAATTTCTAAATTATTATCCGTTATGAATGATTTTTATTTTTTGGAAATCCAATAATTAGATAATAAGATAATAATATATATTTTTTTTTCAATACTATTTATTTAATACAATGTGTCAATATTATTCCAGGTCTAGAATTAGTCAGTCCGAAATCACGAGTAACGGTAAGCACTCTGATGGGTTGCTTCTATCCAATGGGTGCGGTTTTCATGGGTCTCGCAGCATACATGATTCTCGATTGGAGGATAATTCTTAGAGTGCTCTATCTACCCGGAACACTAATTTTGGGATACATCTGGTATGTTTGATATCTTGTCGTCTTACGCTGTCTGTACGTATAACAATGTGTCTTAAACATTTTGGATTTTAATGCGATAGGTACGTGCCAGAATCGATGCGGTGGCTTCAAACACAAAACAGAATCGAAGAAATGGCTGATGTGCTATCTAAAATTGCTAAATCAAATGGTAAAACACTACCATCCAATTTAGGTCCAGTTAAAGATGCTCTGATTGTCAACGCTCAAATTAATAAAATGGTAATAATACTGCATAAGTATATTCTATATATATAGCAACGTCCAATACTGGGTTTAGTTTTATTATCATCTGAGACAAACGTAAATCATCTTATTCACATGTTTTATATTTTCGTTTGATTATATTTTAAGTATATATTATTTATATAATAGAGAATTTGTCACCGGTGACAGTAAATCGATACTGCTTTTTACATTAACCTTCCATTACCATAATGATTAAAAAAAATAATCAATGCACAATATTTAAATCATAAACTAATTTGGATGTAGTTAAAATTCATAATACGCCAAATGATGGATATTTTTGATATTTCTAGTTAAAATATAAATTAAATTATATAAAAATACAAAGAATTATCTTTTTGTTTACAATATATTTATTTTTTTATTACTTTTTTTTTTGTAAATGTTAGAAAATTGATTAAATTAATTTTTTATTGTAATTGAAAAACTACTTTTGCAAAAAATACTCATAAATATCCTTCTAGAACATGGAAAGTTTGCGACGCTCATAGCGATTATCCCGAATAAATATTATAATGTCATTCCAGCCTGAAGATACAAAACTGTCATGCAGTAAATTGATGAAGGAAATATTTAGTTCGAAGGAGATCTTCCTGCGGTTGATCAACTGTTCGTTTTGTTGGTTAGTATACTACAACATTTAACACTACTGTAACTATTATAATATGTTTTTGATTGTCTTATTTGTTGCGATTTGATAAAATACCTATTTACACGTATTTTTGTCATTTTAGGATTACGATAACGCTAGTATATTACGGTCTCTCGTTGACTTCTGTGGAGTTCAATGGCAACAAATACTTAAACTTTATGCTTGTAAACGCCGTAGAAGTACCGGCGTTTTTGACATCGTGGTACTTCATGGAACGCTTTTCCAGACGAAACACTCAAGCGTTCACGTTCATTTTCAGCGGCATCGGTTGCATTTTGGTCAATTTAATTCCTTCACGTGAGTAAATCATTCATATTTTCCTTGTAAATTATTTTACTGGATATGCGTATGATTTCAATATAAAGACACATAACATATCTATAATATTTCCATAAATTGTAGATACTAGTTCCGACGTTCCAAAACAAAACATATTGTATATATTATACAGTAGCGGCTCGTAGTTTGGACGACGAGACGATCGCGCATCTCCTAATATTATTTATGAAATGAAGGAAAATAATTCTGATTGTAATAGTATACCTATTAATAATTTATTAAATTATAAAATATTTAAAATACTAAAATGGTCATTTTCAAATAATTAAAATAATCATTTTATAAATGTTGTTGGATGCGATCGCAGCGATTATCATGTGCGTATGCCATAAGTACGCATGCATATTATCCTATCACTGCTGAATGCTGGGCGATAGGCCGCCGCCCGCCGCTTTCGAACGAAAATCGTCGTCACCTAGGTTACTTTATATAATATTGTACATATCCGAGGTGGGCACTGGCGGCCCGCGGGTCTTTTTTATGTGGCCCGTGCTATATATTCAAATTACGTCTAACTATTTTAAAGTTTATCGTCTATCAATATAATAATTGTTATCTGGTATTAAATATCGTTAAATGTCTAAATGTCTTGTATAATATGTATAGTATACATTTTATACGTATATCTTTCAACTATAACTGTATGTACCGAACTATTTAACTGTATCAGTTTCTTCGTATCATTCGTGCCGTGCTGTTGTGTGTTGAATTTATTATTTTCGTGTATAGTATATAAATGCTAATTAAAATGCATATTTTGAAAGACTTTTTTTTTTGCTTTGCATGCTATGGCCTTCTAGATTTTAATTTTCTAAAAATTGGCCGTATAGTGACTTTAAGCAGGGACGTATTTAGAATTACTTCTAGGAGGGAAGAGGGAGACTCAAATTTTTTCTTTAATTCTGGCTTAAAATTTACAAGTAAAGTGTTTCGTATTATTTTAATCAGGTGAATCTTTAATATTTGTGGTTTTTTTTTTTTTTATCTAATGTCGGATCCACTTAGAATTGGCTTTTGTGTAGTTATTTTTTAATACCTGTCCGTATTTTGAAAGTTACACTTGTGCTTTATTTGATTTTTTCACTAAATATGACCCTGACAAAAAGCCCAATTCAGTATTCATAGCCACGCGTAATTTGATTTCATTATAAATTATCCACAATAAAAAAATTTGAAATATGTAGGTATCTCACATATAATCAATTCCTTTAATACGGATTCAAGGGGGGTGATGGCCCCTTTGACCCTAAAATATGACCCCGACTTTGAGTTGCTCATTTTGGACTGCGCGAACGTGTACGGATACGTTTATTCCGCACTATCCTGCAAGCGTATGGGACGACACACTGTGTCATCCAAACATAGGTATAAATATGATAATTTTTAATTTTGATAATGATTTTTAATTTTTAATTTTTATAATGATAATTTTTTCCAAACTAACCTGAACAGTTCAACCGTGGATTCCAGTTTCCGATTGCCAATTAAGGAATTTATTCTTGTCGATTATGTGTCTCATTTAATCGCGTGCGTTTTAAACCACGATTGTTTGCCAGCATTTAGCCAATAATAAAATAACAATTTCAAAAATAAATGATATAGGAACAGATAAATACTTTTTCATATTGTCGCACTCCCTTCATCAACATCCACGAGCCACCCCTGATATATTAGATTTACAATAAAATGGCGTTTTTGATTTACAGATTTTTCGTTGTTAAAATTGTTGTCGTTTTTGGGCAGTAAGTATGCCATCACTATGGCGTTTAACACAATGTACGTGTTTACCGCTGAGATGTTCCCTACTGAACTGCGCATGTCACTGTTCGGTATAACATCTATGTTCGGACGATTGGGTTCCATGATTGCTCCACAAATGTCTTTATTGGTATTTAAACAAATATTAACTGTTCGAATGTTAGATGTCGAACGGGAAATAAAATTAAAACGCACTCATGTAAAATAAATTACATTTTTTGTAACAGGCCTCCTATTTTGGGCAGTACGTACCGATTTTATTATTCGGAATCATATCGTTTATAGCCGGAGCGTTGTCATTCTTATTCCCGGAGACAAAAGATCAAAAACTACCAGACACAGTAAAACAGGCTGAATTCGTCGGAGAGGTCTACAAGGACTCGTCAACTGGTTAATCCAATACGAGAACATGTACTGCGAAAGAACTGTGCCTTATGAAATTTGTATGAGTTTTTTCATTTTTAAAAATGAGTCATGTGTCTCAAAACGTATTATTTATTTTTTATTTTAACTGTCCAACACTAATCAATAGTATTCTATTAACTATAAGTGGAAAAAAAGTTTCTATAACCTATAAGTCCGCATGATTATTATGTACATGTGTACTTGGTTCACTATCTGACATATATATATTTATAGTTTTATTTTTTATTTATACAGTATGTAATCGTGAATAATTTCTTAAAAAAATTCCATTTCATCACCCTTTTTCAGGTGTTATTTTTTATATTACTGAAATTTCTGTGATATTTAAATATGTAATACTTACATAATTTAAAAATTTTAAAAAAAATTGTTAATTATTAATTGTATTACTATTATCTAGTATATATTCAAGTGCTAAGTATACCACCTCTGTAAACATATATTATTGTTAATTATAGCAATAACGTTAATTATTATAATATATTTTAATAGGAAAATATACTCATATAAGAATATATTAGTATAAATATATTTAAGGAATTAAAGACATCATATAATTGTATTATAATATTTTAGTCAAAGTATTAAACTATTTAATTTTTTAATGTAATTTTTATTTAAAAAAAATCATTGTTGTACGTTTCATGTATCAAAAATTTTTGTTAAAAATAAACAAAATACTTATTTTACAATATATTTTTTATTAGATAGGAAAAAATTTAATATTGTTTTATCAATAAAATTTAATTTTTAATTTTTGATCATATTATTTTACCAAAAAAATATAACACTATTTGTAGTGCATTCGATGTATTAAAATGTACTGACAACTAACGTCTCACATAATAATTGAGTGCTAAATGAAAAACGCGAAAATCACGGATTAAGTGTCCAACATACTTATATATCAGTCGGAGCTGGTTATGTCTCATAATTATCGTCATGACAGGTGATTGAAAGGCGTTGATTGTCCGTTTGTATAACAAAAATAAATATAATCCCCCTTAAAAAGTTTCTACTCGTGGTCGATCCTCATTTGCTGCTAATTCAGAAAAATATATAAATATTTATTAATAAAATTGTAAAAGTTAAAAATTCATCCCTGTAGATTGAAAACAATCTTGGTTATTATCTACTGGACACTAATAATTGTAATATATTCATAATGACTGTGTTATTTGTATTAAATACAAATCTAAGATGTTGGAGACGGTATATAAAACATGATTGCCGACTAACATTGTATATTATGGTTCCGATACGAGTAGATTAGATGATACATCAATTTGCGGCGTCACGTTGAAGCCTAAGTCCACGCGTATTAGGTGGCAATCAGTTACATTTTATCGTCTACGATGTGAGTCAGCCTGAGTAGTTTACAATCGTAAAGATGAAAAAAAAACTGAAGATATTTTGTAGACAGGGTTTGATGGTACCTAACGCAATTTAGCGGTGACGTGAATCGTGATGGGTCCGACAAAAAGCTGGTTTCACATTTTGGTGTCTCAGTACCGTAACTAGAGGTTGGTGAAATAGACGGTTATCAAAGGTGCTTCAGAGTAAGAGGTGCAATTGAATTAAATTCAAATTTGATTTTTTGTTTAAAATAAGTGCCAGAATAAAATTCACTGAGATCGCTACGGAGGATAGTTACGGCACTGCGTTGCGTGCCAAAAAGCCACAAAATTGTTCACCATTTATACCTATAAAAAATAACACATGATTAATTAATAATAAATCGAATATCGGTTACATAATACTTAACTTATTGGTAACGACTTAAGTAATTGACAACAAACACATGTTTTCGATGTTAAAAATAATGAAATTTATGTTTTATATTAGTTAATATATTTATAAGTTACTGGCGCAATGTTTTTCACAGATTAGTGGCAATTATTCAATCTTTGTCTTCACGTGGTTTATATTTTCGAGTACATGATGAAAATATTGGATCAATTCACAATGGTAACTTTTTAATGATCGTAGAATTTTTGGCGAAATTTGATCAATTCATATATCAACACATCGAAAAATACAGTAACAAGGGTATTGGATCTACTTACTTCATACTTATCTTCTACAATTTATAAGAAACGTATACAACTTATGGCTAATAAAGTAACATCTAAAATTATAAATTTAAAAAAAACAAATTTTTTTCTATAGTGATAGATTCAACTCCCGATTTATCTCCTACTGATCTGTTATCTTACACTATGTTCATCAAGGTGTCCCAATTGAACACTTTTTAATTTTTATTTCCGGGTGTAGTCATAATTCTCAACAGCTATGTGAAGTTGCTTATAATACTTTAAGACATTTCAACATCCCTATTGAAGACCGCAGGAGCCAGATGTATGATAATGCCAGCAACATGTCTGGGCAATATACAGGACTACAAGCAAAAATAAGAAATACTTAATCATCCTCTTGCAATGTATGTACCATACACTGTGCACTCGCTGAACCTAGTTGGAGTCAATGCTGTACAATGTTCTTCCGAAGCTACTAAGTTTTTTTGCAATCTTCAACATTTATATACCTTCTTTTCTACTTCAACTCATAGATGGGATATTTTAATGAGTCATTTAAGTTCTAAATCAAAGACAATAAAACAAATCAATACTACAAGATATTTTTCAAGGGATAATGCTTGTATCAGTTATAATAATCCTTGGTGTGAGACATTAAAAGCGCTATCAGAAATAGAAAAAAAAGCAACTGAAACATCAGAAACTCGAAGTGAAGCAGGTTGATTGCGTCATAAATTTGAATACTTGGAAACTCATCTTATCCCAATTTTTTGGGGATTGTTACTAAGTAGACTAAATGCTGTAAATAAAAAACTACAAAGCATCGAAATCGATGTAGTCATTGTTTTGGAGTTCTATGATTCATTAATTGACCTTATAAGTTCACAGCGTGAAGAACTTAATAATTATAAAGGAAAAGCACTAAATCGATCTACAATAAAACATTATAAAACTAGTGTATTAAGAAAAAAAAGGACGATCCAATACGACGAAAATAGAGCTAACGATACTGAACTCAATGGGAAGAAAAACTTCAGAATCAATACATTTATGGTTATTCTTGATGAACTAGGAAATTAATTATTAAAAAGACGCTAGGCGTATAAATATACCAAACTGATTTTGACCTTGAAGATTTGCAAAATGAGTTATTACATTTAAAAGAACATTTGATTATTAAATTTGGTCCAGAAACACTGTCTACTTTAAAATTGATTCAATTTATCTATGAAAATGAACTTGAAATAGTTTTAAGAATTTTTTTTAAGTACACCAGCAACTAATTGTTCGGCTGAAAGGTCATTTTCGTGCCTCAAAAGGATAAAAAATTACCAAAGATCGACAATGAGCCAACAAAGATTAAATACTTTAGCAATATTGTGTATTGAAAACCAAATTACAGCAGAGATAGAATATGAAAACATCATAAAAACCTTCACAGAGCAAAAAAGCAGATGCAAAATATTGATATAATGTTTTAATTAATTTTAATAAATAACAATTATTTGTATTAATTATCTATTTTGTAATTGTAAAAAAGAAAGTACTCATTTAATTTAATTTTAATAGATGTTTTCAAAGATTTTTTAACAAAATTTTTTAAATATTATAGGAATATGATAGCTATGTTTTTGTATTCAATGTTTATTACCTATTTCATATCTCACTATTTATATTTCCGTTATTTGACTGTTTAAGCATTGTTTATTTGTACTGGTAATAATGGTATCTGAAGTAAAATAATAGACATGAAATATTTTGTTTTTAGAAGTTTTCTATTTTAAAGATTTAATATTTAATATTTTTATTTTTTTTTGATAAAAAAACTGAATACAATTTAAAGAAAAGGGTTTAGACCAAATATTGTTGGTTCCTTAGTAGAGTGGTAGGGAGTGGGGGGCAGAGTGATTAAGCCTAGGGGCGCCAAATGCTAAATCCGCCACTGTTCGTGAATGAACAGAACATAAAGTGTGTTCGTCATTTTCGAATTGTGCATTATCAATTCGTATTTTATATCTTTTCTGGAGAAATTGAAAATTGTCTCAATATTAAGAGTACAACCAAGCATTTAAATGAAGACAACAATAAAGAAGAAAATAAACGTTAGTTCAGAAAATACGATGATAGTTATTTAGACTTTGGTTTTATTTACATCAAAATAGACAACGAATAACGTCCTAAATGTGTTATTTGTTTAAAAGTATTAGCTACCGATAGTATGATTCCAAATAAATTAAAGCGTAATTCTAAAACTAATCATGGATCATTAATTAATAAAAAACGAGATTATTTTGTTAGACAACGTGAACAATTAGAAAAACAATCAACCAGTTTTATCAAACAGACAAGTGTTCCGACCAAAGCACTTTTAGCTTCTTATAAGGTAACATTTCGTGTTGCTCAAAGTAAAAAACCTCATACAATTGCTGAAGAACTCATTTTACTATCAACAACTGATATGGTTTCTACTATGATCGGGGAATCTACTGCAAACCAACCTAAAAATATTCCCTTGTCTAATAATACAATAAATCGCCGAATTTATAATATTTCTGACAATATAAATGAACAGCTTATTAATAACTTATAAAACAAAAATGTTGTAATACAACTTGATGAAGCTATCGATAGTAATAAAGACGAACACTTGATATGTTATACTCGTTTTATGGACAAAACAAATATTATAGAAGATTTATTATTTTGCAAACCAATTTTCGGAGACACTAAGGCTAAAACCTTATTTGAGATCACTAATGATTTTATGTATTGTAATAATATTAATTGGGAAAATTGTTTGGGTGTATGTACAAATGGGGCTCGAGCTATGGCTGGTCATTATGATGGACTTCAGGATTTAATACGACAAAAAGCTCCAGAAATGATATGAACTCATTGTCTTATTCATCGAGAATCTTTAGCATCACAAAATATGTATCCATCGTTAAATACCGTACTTCAAACAGTTATAAAAGTAGTTAACTACATAAAAACAAGGCCTGTTAAAGCAAGATTCTTTAAAAAGATATGTGAAGAAATGGGAGCAGAGCATACTGCGTTACTGTTTTATCGTAATTCTTGATGGATATTAAAAGGAAACGTACTAATTTGAGTGTTCGAACTTAGACAAGAACTTTATACTTATTTGAGTGAAGAAGGTCAAAATGATTTTAACAAATTTATTGATAGTGATTTTGTAATTAAATTAGCGTATTTATGTGATATTATTGAAAAACTTAATATACTAAACACATCTTTACAAGGTAAAGAAACTCATATTCTGCAATTATATGATAAAGTGGTTGCTTTTATTAAAAATATCGACTTATGGCAAAGAAAACTGATTGAAGAAAACGGTTAAACCACGTATTTTTCACTTTAAAAAAGTTTTCTTGGAGATAATGATCTTAAATTAACAATGAGCTCATTAAAAATAATTTCTGATCATCTGATGACTCTTAAAAATCATTTCGAGAAATATTTTCCAGAAGACACCGTATAATACAATTGGATTAAAGATCCGTTTAGTGAAAAACCATTACCAAATTTCACAACTACCGAAGAAGAACAATTAATCGATATTTCTTCTGATTCTTCGTTACGAATGAAATTTTCTTCATTTTCACTTTTAAGATTTTGTAATAGCATTAAAGATGAATATCCTGAAATATCCAACAAAGCTTTCTGTGTACTACTACCATTTGCGACATCGTATTTATGCGAAGCAGGCTTATTGCAGTTGCTGTATTAAAATCAAAATATCGATCAAAATTTGATATTGAAAAAGAAATGCGTGTGGCTATCACAGTATTGCTACTTAATTTTGAAGAATTATTAAACGGAAAACAAGCACATTGTTTGCATTAAGTTTAAATATTAATACTCTTTGTTTTTTTTTTTTTTTCATAAAAATAAAAATATTTTGTAATACTTTAAATTGAAATTTAATATTTCCTGTTAACTTATATTGTCATTAAAATAAAAATGTTTGTATATTTAAATACTATAAATTTGTAATTTAATTTTTTATGGGAGGTGCAATTATTTTTTTTAATTTTTAGGGTGGCGTGAACTAAAAAAGTTTGGGAACCGCTGTTATACAGCTTATTTTAACACTTATTATAGCATAAGAATAGGTACATTCTCTAAACACGTGATTAATAAGCTGTATTTCGATTAGTTAAATCATCTGCAGCATACTTTTTCTATGATAAGTATCACATTCTTTTGAGTTGCATTTTTTAGTATTTCTGAAATGTAAACAAATGTGTTTATACTACATGTATGAAATTTGCAAATATATTTTCATTATTTCGTATCATAGTTGCTGATAAAACGTTTAATTGTACTATTTTTCCGGTTCGTTTCAAGTTCAGAAAATGAACCCAAAGTATTTTTCTACTTTTTTCCTGTTTAAATTGAAAATTTAAATCGCAAAGAATACCATGAAATAAAAGTAGAAAAGTCCTCCTTGTCCGGTGACAAGCAGTGATTTAAATAATTATGTTTAATCTTATGTATGGTATTATGATTAACAGTAAAATAATTTGAAAACATTACGTCGATTTCTTTAATCAATTTTGCTTTATAAATGATGGTAATTTTTCTATAATATAATAAATAATATACACAATTACATATATGTAAAAAATACAAGTATTCATATATGAATATAGTATACGAATAGTACCACAAATTAATGAGGAAAATTCGTTATAATACGCGTTTGATTTTTCCCTCATTGCACTTATAGTATATAATGTCTCCCCACCCATAGTTTTTACGGAAGCAACAAACTGTTACAGTTTCTATACAGGTGTTTTGTACACATTTAGTACACATCATAATGTAATTTAAGTAGTTAGTTAGTACTTAGCCACTGATGCAACGAGTGTGTAGAGCACTTGCATGCGTTATAATGTAACATTTCGTTTCAACGTTTTCGTTTTAAATGCATAAATACAATCAAAATGTTTGAATACGTCTATCTCACTGTTTGCCTCTTGTGCTTGTTCTACATATTAGCGGCGGTCTATACGCTGTTCATCCATTGAACTGTGCGTTTGATTCGCTGAACTCATGGGGTTCATTCTTGTTTCTGCAGCTACGTCATTTTCGACGCGATCGAAACATCAGGAATCATTTGATTAAAAAATTACCAAATAAATCAAATAAAGAAATTTAACTACAATATATTGTCCGTAAAACTATTGCCGTTTATGCGAATTAATTAATATATAGCAGGTTAAACATTTTTCATGAACAACGAACGAACCGCTATTTTCATATGTCTCCTTGCTCGATGTGCAGGAGGTGTTACGACACATTTTTAGCTTTTTTTTATTTAACTACTATACCTGTAATGTGCTTCTGCTACTGCTAACAACACAAGACATCAATACACACCATTCTGACACTCTTATTTAGTGTTTTTCGGTACGTAATTGTAGGGTATTGTTAGATTCCACGCATCCACCAACTGTTGAAAGCAATTTACTTCTCGAGTCTATGTTACATTACATGCCGTGCTCTATACTGTCAAATCTGTCACCAATAAGGCGCAATGGTTTCCACGAAAATCCGGTAAGCATTTCTAAATTTAACAATTAAATATTAATTTTAAACGCAAAATAACTTTCCGTATCATCAAAAACGATTGATTAAAAAATGTACTCATCCATTCATAGTTAAATAATATTGTCAATAAATATATTAATAATTATTATTTACTGATATTTCAAAATCTTTGATGATCGGTCAAAAATTGTTAGTCAAGTCTATCGAGTTTATCGAGTTTAATCAATTAAATAATTCGATTATATTCCAAGTCTCAAAACTGATTTTTCTATATTAGCATAAATTATACATTAACTATATTAGCATAAAATTAAAATAGTTTAACTCGATCTAAACGCATTCATAAACCCATAATGTTATTCATAATTTTTTGAAATACTTAGAATGTCAATGAAATAATGTTGTATTCAAATGCGTAAACACAAAATCCATCTAAAATACAACTAAGTATTCAGATAAATTGTATGATACTATAATATATTAGAATACCTTAACGTATAATACTAAGCATATTAAAAATAATTCTGTTCGTGTTCAGTAGAAAACAGATAGGAGAAAAAATGCACGAGTGCTGTTATAACGTGCAAGTACCCCGTGTAGACACTTGACTACATAGTATAAACTATATTTATACAGGTGATTTTTTTTTGATTTTTTTTCGTTAAATATCGGTTCAAAAGAGATGATTTTTTTTTTCATATTTACTCAATCAGATAGTTACAATAAACATTTTTATACACTTTTTAGATACGTAATAATTCTCATAGCAATTACAAACTTCTTTTATATATTATTTTAAAAGTATGGATATACTAAAATAGTGATAATTGTTTATATTTGAATAAATGAGTTGACAAATAATTAAACTTCATGTAAATGTATACTAATTAAAAGTATACTTAATTATTGGCCAAGTTACTTGTACATTTTCTCTTAGAGTTGAAACAAATTGTTTCAGAAGACATTTCAAGGAGGCTACCGAAAATAATTTTAAAACATTATGGCAGAATAAATTTGTTTGGTGTGATAAAAAAGAAATATAACCAGAAAGGAACCAGAGTAAGATAATATTTGTGTAATTTACTTTTTCAATTATGATACCAATGACAAGTACAATTGTTTACAGTAAGAATAAATTGCATAATAATTTATCTAATTACGTAGATGATGAGTAAAACTTTCATTGACCACAAAAAAATCAAATAAATAAATTTCTCACAATGGTTAAAATCGAAAACGACTGATTTAATTAACCATTGAAAATTTGAGGAGATATTTCAAAAGAAGACTGGATATTGAATTATTAAATTAATAAAATATATCAATAAATTATTATATACGTACAATTGTATAGACTTGTAAAATATGTTATAATAATAAAGATTTATTCAAATTATTTGTATTTTGTCTTTCTTAAGACTTTTTTAAGCTCAACATTTCTAACTATATAAAATCTATATGTAAAAATACAGACAATTATATAAATGTACTCGTGTTCTAAATATCAGCGAATAATGATAATATTTATAATAGTTAAGTTACAAAAAAAAAATTGATTATAATATTTATATACTATATTTAAAATCAAAAATGTGTATTTAAAAAATAATTAATTGGATTTTTAAGGATAAAAGTATCAAAATTGTGCCTATTCGTTATTAAAGAAGTATTAAAATATGCAACAGCACCAGCCTACAATAAATTACTCTATGATATCCTAAGAAAGATTAATTGGATATTAACTCGTAACTAGAATTACTGGTGAAAACAATCGGAATTGCTGGTTAAAGATGGCCAAAACAGGTATCCTGGTAGTGCTAACACTTGATCATAGATTTCATAGGATTCTAAAATTCTTTTAACGGTGTGAAAAATTTTTATTAATGTTATTGTAATCTAATAATATTATTTAACAAATAATTAATGCATATAATAATTATTTTATATTAATAATTATTATTAACATTCATATTATTATTGGAAATTCTTATTAATTATAATTTATCGAAAACTATGTATAATTCATAAAATATACGAGCTGTTCCCAAACTTTTATGGATCACGCATCTCCAAAACAAAAAAAAAATGTAATCACGTCTCTCATGAATAGTTAAAATAATATTTTTTTATTATTTTAATGAAAGCAAATAAATGTCAATCTAAAAATAAATATATGATGGTCTAATATACAATATAAATATTTGCCTTGCGCCTCACAGTTTGGAAGCCATTGTAACACATATTTTGACATGTATCTTAATTGCCTACACAAAGCGCCGTCTAATAGGTATTAAGATAAAAATTTTATAATTTTTTTAAAATTTACTTGTTTACAAAAAAAAAAAACTAAGAAATCTTTAAATAACAAAATTTTATAATGTTTAATACAAGCATTATTGTATGCATAAAAAATTAATAAAAGAAATTTTATTTCAATAATTTTAGTATAGCAAAATTAAAAAAAATAAGAGAATTATAATTTCATATTAAATTGTCCGTTAACAGTTGTATCATAAAACAATTCTATCAAAATTATTGACAATACTGTTTAAAATAAACCATAGTATTACATAAACATTTAATAATCAGTGCATACTTAATGTGGGGTCAACAATGGTGTTTGTGTAACCAAATCTTTTTTTTTTTTTTAATAATTAATTAATTTGACAGTATAACAAAATTAAGTGATTTAGATTTGTTTTCAGTACTTCCCTGTCACAAAAAAATTCCACATTTTCTTTAATATTAGGTAAGTATTTGGGTAGTCACTATTTATATTTTTAAATACCTTAGTTCAAAACTCTAATAACTAAAATGTATCGAAAATTATAAAATAGATACTAATTAATTTACTTTACTATAAAATAAATACATAAATACCTAATATTTCTGTTACAAAAACATAAATGTCTTATAGTATTTATACATTTATTAGTTTTTCAAATTGTAATCCTTAAATAATTTATTTTTTCAATATTGACCTTTTATAAACTCGGGTATTTTTATATTAGTAACTAGCTGACCCGACAAACGTTGTTTTGTCATATAAATTATTTCTAGAGAATATTTTGCTAGAAAAAAATAACTAATTAAATATAGGCATGTAAGAATGTGGGTAAGGATAAGGATGTAAGGAAGATATATGGCGTGCTATGAATGGTAACGAAATATAAAAATGAAAAAACATCAAACATTTATTTTTTTAATAATTTATTAAAATTGATCCATTAAAATAATATATATCGCTAATTATGACAATATAAGTAAAAAAACAATATCTATCCCTTAATGCAACAGAGTGTACAATATTTTTTGTAATCCCATCTTTCGCAAACACAAACTGGATGGCTCGAGAGCACACCACGTATAATTATCCGTGTGAAAAATATGATGTGCTCAAATCTAAGCTACAGACATTGTTTGGCTTTGAAACTTATTGATAGTCATTGCAAATGCCAATCTTATTGGAAATTTAAAGCGTTTAAATTGTATTGGCACATCTGTGGGTATAATAGTAATAATATATTTTCACCTCGGAATTTGCCATTTAAAATTATGGCTTCGATAACATTTTTCATTAATTTTTTAACAACTTATCGCGTGTCGTTGTACAACCGTGGTAGGTCAAATTATGAAGCAAAATAACCGAAGAACAAACCTTCAATTGTAAATTATGCGGTGGCATGCCTGGTAAATCCAATGAGTTTAAAAACTGTTAGATAATTTACAGCTTCAGTAGCATAGCAAACTATATCTATAGATTTGTATGACACCATGTCTCCTGGTAATAAATGTTTATCTTGAGATTCAATTCGTTGACGTCCACATTTTTTACTACTAAAATTGCCCTTTCTGCCAGCCACTCATGATTTATGTATTGTCTGTGTACATTGGAAAATATCTAGTCAATGAGAGCATCTTGCGAATAAATGATTGTGCAGAAATCGGTCGGTAATTTTATACATTCCGTTTTATCTGTAGTAACTTTCCCATCTCCAATATCTAACAATTGTTTTGAGAATCTTCTGCACGCAGCTTTTTTTGATTAAATCGCAAGTATCAAAATCGTTCGCTCTCTGTCTTTACATACATTTCAACCATGAATTGTTGACGAAGCTCATGATATCGTAGAATAATTTTGTCTTGATCTCGTTTAATCATCAACCGATATGCATAATAATTTTTCGAACTAACATTCTTATTTGTTTTGACACCTGTTGCGGGATCTTTTTTTGTTTAATATTTATGCAATAACCGTCATTTACTACCAAAATTAAAATTAATAGTTTTTAAATAGTTTTTTTTAAAGTATTTTAATAGTTTTTTAATAGTTTTTTAATAGTTTTATTTAATAATTCATTTTCAATTGTGCAGTTATCGACCGGGTCAAAAAGGGCTATTTTTAGGGTTTTTCCAGCAATAATTCTAATTTTTCTCGCCGTAAAAACCATCCTTGAACTTCAACGAACATTTGAAAAAAAGATTTGGCCAAATTGGTCCAGGCGTTGTTGAGTTATGCGCTTACCAACACATTTTGCGATTCATTTTTATATTATAGAATAATTATTAGAGGCCGAAATTAAATTATTTTGCATATTAATTTAAATTTGATGTAGTAAGACTAGGTTCAAAATCTTTACAAATTAATCGTTAAAGGTTTTTTCATATTTCAGAATACTTCAAGATAAGAAAATACTTCATATAATAAAGAATATTAGAAATATATCGATTAATTCTATATATTTTCTATATTTTATGTTGCAGTAACATACATATGATAAATTATATGTTCAATAATAATGATATTGAATATTGAAAAACACGGTAAGAGTTTTGAAAGGAAATAATGAAGTATAAATTACAGATATTCTCCCAACGGCTATGAAAAGAGATTTTCAGCATGCTCCTGTGCCTTAAATTGACAAAGTATGTTTTTTGTGTACATATAAAATAATTTTAACGGACCATAGTACAAATATGATACCAGAGCATATGGAAAAAAATAATGTTGTCAACTGTTTTTAAATTTTTGGATTAAAAATGTGTCATTTATAGTATTTAATTAAATTAATAAAATTTTACCTAAGTAAATTTTTTTTTAAGCTGGATTATTATTTAATATATACCTATTTATATCAGTTTTTTAATATTAAAACTTATATTTCAACATATAAAAACATATATATAATAATAATAAAAGCATATATATAATATTTTTTGTATATTATATTATATTATATTATGATTTTTAAAAAATATTGAAATAATATTTTCAACTTTTTAAAAGAATATTATTTCGGCCTCTAGTTATAATGTATTTGTAATTATTTATATTGGAAAAATGTATCAATAAAACTAATTTTATTTAGTTATATATTTTAAGTAACTCCATTTTCTGCACTTGAAATTATAAATTATAAAAAATTTTTTTACTTAAATAAATTCCCAATATTACAGTCATACTTACATTGAATATTTATAATATTTAATAAAGTAGTGTAATTAAATAAACAAAAATTAATAAATTCTTAATATTTGTAAATTAATAACTAAATAAATAGTTTATATATACAAGAACTAGCTGATTTACCCAACTTCACTCAGATTAGTTTTTAATTGGTTTTATTATTTAAAAGTACAATATATAATTATAAATATAACATAAATCAAAAATAGTTTAAAAAAAAAACATGTTTAACAGTTAACTGTTTTGTGTGTGAAAAACATTTTCAGATCAAATTGTGAATTTAAACCAATTTGAATCAACTTAATCACAATTTCATAAAAATTAGTTCAGCAATTTAAGATTTAGTCATACACACATACAGAAAAAATATACATACAAAGATATATAAGTAAATACATTTTATTCTTCTTCTCATCTTATCTCCAAACTATTTGGGATCGGCTCCTTTTGTCCTACACATCCATTTTCTCGATTTTCTACAACCTCTACGCAAACCAATAGTCTTCATATTATTTTCAATCTTAACTAATCATTTATTTTTTGGTCTTGCTCTCTCTCTTTTTCCTTCAATATTCAACATTAATTTTCATAACCACTCTTATGGCTTTTGTTTTCTCTCACCTCATCACTTGCCCGAACCTCTTCAATCTATTTTATCTCATCATGTCCACTATTGAAGAAACATCAAAACAACCTCTCACATATATGAACCTCACTATTTTAATTAATACTGCACTTGTTGTCAAACCCATTAAATCCAAATAAATATTCGTTCCTTATTGTCTTCTTTGACCACTTCATTCATTCATCAAGCATTCTCATTTTCACAACACTCATACTCTGTTCTCTTCTCCTACCAACCGCCCAATACTCAGTATCATATAGCATAGTTGGTCTCACTACACTCTAGTACAATTTACCTTTCAGCCTCATTGAAATTTTTTTATCACATGAAACGTCCCACGTTTCTCTCCTGTACTTTACATCTATATGGTTTTATATATATAAATAAATAAATTGTTTTACCTGGAATATTATTATATTTGTAATCTATGACTAGTTTTGAATTAAAAATGCATTATCAGGTATATACAAAGTTAATAAAATTACATCTGTATTGTCTACTTTGTATGTAACTATGAGAAATTTTTAAAAATAGTCATAAAAAATATAATAATACTTCAGGCTAAGCATTTATTTAATTATTTCCATGTATAAACTATTTATTTATATATGAATATTTATTAATTGAGTTTTATATATTATAGGATATAATCAGATGTTTGATAAGTTGATAAAAAACATTTATAATAAATATATTAGGCATATAGTAATAATACAGCATTACTCAGATATTTTATATATACAATGAAATAGAATATATATAACTAAAAGCTCTTAAAGATTTTAGTAACTTAAATTTTAAATAGAGTTGGTAAGTTGGTGAAATATTAAATTATTTTTAGTAATTCAAACTACATATAATAAAAAATTAAATCAGACATTTTTTTCATTTTTTTTTTTTTTTTTTTTTTTAATTACTTTTATACTTAAAAATGTGGAAATTACCTCACAGTTAATATAATGCTAGATTAAATTAAAATTAATAAGAAACCACATGAAAATAATAAATAAAATTAATTTATAACGTACAAATATAATTTTAAAGTTAAATGGTGCTCATAATTCCCCTTAATTATAAAAATGATCAATACCCATGAAATGACAAAACACATATCAAGAATTTTGCTTAACAGATACTAAACCTAGAAATTAGGGATAAAAGTCAATTGTGTATGGCAAATACATACAGAATTATAAATGTTACATCAAATTAAAAGACCATAATTATACATTATATAAATTGCAAATAAATTGCACTCTACAACATAAAATAATATTGCTTTCAAATATTTCATGTGTATTATATGTGTAGTTTATTATTTTAGTATCTAGGAAAAGTAAAAGATAAATAATTAATGAATGATAAGAAAATTAAAAAATGTAATTATTTTTTAAATAAAGAAAAAAATATTTATTGTATTTTTTAAACTTATATACCAGTAATTTGACAAATTATCAGTTTTTCTTAGACTAATAATAGTAAGGTTACTCTCCATCTGAACCAGAATCATCATCCAGAGATGCCTTAGCATATTTTAAAGCATCTTCATATACTTCTTTTGAAACTTCTTCATATTTTCCATCAGTATGTTTACCAACCCAACTGAGTTCTAATTCAAATTGTTTATCTTTTAATTCATCATGAACCATATAAATACTAAAAAAGAAAAGTAATAGTCAAATAATTTTATCCCAAAACAAGTTATAAAAGTTTCTTTATACATCTTAGCAGCTTCTTTAATCAATTCTTTGCAAGTCATTGTTTTTAAACTCAATTTTTCTATTTCAGTTTTGGCAGTCTGTTTAGCTTTACCAATAGCACATCCAAAGTAACCCTAAAATTAAAAAAAAACAGAGTATTATTAAAAAAAACATCTGTAATTAAGCTAGATACAAAACAAATCAATTAAAAGGTGTAAATTTAAACAATATTAAATGTAATATTAAACTAATTAATTAATTTTAATTTTAATTTTTATAACTCGAATATAATAATTATGACACCTTATTATTGCATGTTATGTGTAACTTAAAAACATAAACATACAAACGATACACCAGCTGGATCAATCATATACATTTGAGGACCATCAGTGGAATCATAAGAACCAATAATAATTGCACATCCAAATGGTCTAATAGCACTGTATAATGTATGAGCATGTATATACATGGATAATCTTTCGTTTAAATATTTCAATGAAATGGGCACATTGTACGATTGACGAAATGATCTTGCCTCTCCACGTGCAATATCTAATATGGCACTGGCATCAGCCATTAATCCTCCAACAGCCTAAATTTACAATATGTTTAATGACTAGTCTTTAAAATATAATAAAATAAATACCATTCCGATATGATTTTCAATACTGAACAGTCTCTTTCCTGTGCCGTCTTCATGAAGTTTAGAAGTAACTAATTTTTCTACCGCAAAAACAACTCCATCAGAACCACGTAGAGCTATAGCAGTCCTAAAATCAACAAAATGTCAGTTCAATACAAAATAATATATAAATCACACACCAATATTAGTGTATATACATACCCACTGTTTTCAACTGCTTTAAAAGCATATTCCACTTGAAATACTCGACCATCGGGAGAAAACTGAGATGCTGATAGATCGTACTATATAAGGAAATATCTTATGTAAATTATTCGTTACAAAATAGAAAAATTGAAAAACATTATTATACAGTAAAATGTTCGAAAAATTATCATGATTTGTAAATAATGAAAAATAAAGAAAATTTAAGATAACTGAAAAATAATAACAAATACTTACGCCTGTTCCAATAGAACTCATTTTGAATAACTTATTGCTGCTAGGGCTAATAAAATTTGATTAAATAATGTAAAATATGGTTCGGTGTGATTAAAAAAAAGTTATAAAATAAAAAATTAAGCGTTACGGAAAAATGTAAATCATAAACACAAATCTGCAAAGTAACACTGATAAAGCAAATAAATATGATTATAAAAACCTAACCTAAAAGAATGAGTGTAACCATTACCAAAGAAAATAACATATCTACCTGCCGCCAACAAAAAATCGTCAACCGTCAGCTGTTAAAGTCTGTTTTGAAAAGCTTGAAAAATGTCGTTCACTTTTTGCACAGTAAAACCATAGTTTGAATCATCAGTTAATGTAAATGTTAAATTGTTTTCGTCATTTTTATTTTCTATATGAAAAATTGGACTGAGGTGGTTTATTTTTAATATTTTTTGTTAGCGACATGTTAATAATGCCGAAACGAATCTAGTTATCTAGACCCCTTGCGGGTTTTTTTAAAACTATAATTGCTTAACGCTTAAAATAAAAATATTCGCTAGATAGTAGCACATAAATAGGCATAAAAATTTATTGAAGAAAATAATTGAAAATATTAGAGGATCATTGCAAGGGGAAGGGGAGCACTGGCTACAACTGCCCCGGGTGCCAGTTTTTTAGGGGCATCAAAATGTTGTGGTTGGAAATTTGCTCACTTGTGAATTATTGATCTTTTAAAATTATTTTAAAATTGTAATTTTTTTGATTTTAATAACAATATCATAAATTATTTTATGTATATATATTAATCTATACATATAAAATTCAAATATCATTCACTCACTGATCGCTGTATCTCAAAAAATACGCAACGTACGGACTTGAAATTTGGAATAGAGATTCTTTTTCATATTTTTACCGAGCAACAAGAAAGGATTTTCAAAAATTTTGTGTTTTAGTGGAGTAGTTAGTAATTATAATTATTCATCGCCAGTACGTATTGTGCAGCACGCCGCGGCGGCCCGCGGTTTTCAGCTACCTGCAACCTATCCTTTTTGTCCGTCGTCGTCGTGTAGATAAGAATAATTGTTCCGAAAATTTTATCGATAGAAATAATCTCAGCCTACATCAATACTAATGTTATATCATTGATTAAATATATCAATGATTATATTATATATATAGTAGAAATATAAAATCCAAATATCACTGATTCACTGATCGCTGAATCTCAAAATCTATTCAACGTACCCACCTAAAATTTGGAAGTCTTTCACCAAGTAATAAGAAAGGATTTTTCAAAAATCGCGTATTTAAGGGTCGAAACAATTTTGGACTGGATGCGTACGTTTTTCAATTTTTGGTTACCTAGGAAATATTTGATTTGTTTAATATGTTGATTTTAATAATCACCGATTAAGAGTTATGTAAATTATTAAACTGTATAACAACATAATCAAAGCTATAATTTAAAACGGAAAATTTAAAGGTGAACATGTACTATTACCACGCATCCCAATGACTCTAACAGATAAGCCATTGGAAGCGACTCACTTTTGCAATGATCTTTAAAAAATTATAAAGACAATTAAAACAAGTGTGTGGACTGAATTTTGAAAATTCATGCTTCTCACATGGATAACTGTGTGTGGCCTGCTCACGCGTCAGAAAACTTGATTTATTTGTGTACGCACCACAAAAGGAAAAGCAAAAAAATAGTGTAATCCAAGTAAACTTTAATAAATAGCATTTATTTAAAACCTTGAATTATCAGAGTTTTCTCAATAAAATGAATAAATAAAAAAATAATCCAAAATAAATTGAACATTGTTGTAAGGATATTAGTATATGCTTAAATATAATAAACGGTACAGCAAGGCGTGATAGACATGGCTATATTTAATATTTACTAATGATTAGGGAACAGATTTATATGTAATAAAAATACAGAAATATGTACATATGTATGTAAGTAAAATTTATAAAATATGTGCTAAAAACATTCAAATATGTAGGAAAAAAAATTAATTAAAAAAAAAAAAAATTATAATTATTAAATTGTCAAAATGATTTGTTGCATTGAATTATTACAATATCTCACTTATTAGATCTGAAAATATTTTTAAAATGGCTAAATGATCGTTCCACATCAACCTACATGGGTTGATTAAAGCATATTTGAAGCGCATAATATCAGAAGGCGATAATTCCAAATTTTTAGATGGGTGTCTGCCACTCATTATGTCATTGATTGATTGAAAATCAATATAGCTTAGAATTTTTTTCTTTAACAACATGAGTTTTCTTTTTTACAGAATCTCCTATTGGTCCGCTTACGAGTTTTTATTTTGCAATCGTTGATTCGACAATTTGCATACTTTCATTTAAGGACATATTTTTATTTCTAATGCGTATGTGCAACAAAACTAAAATTTATTGAGATGAAAGTTAAATTAGTTTTTAATGTTTCATTTTGCATAATATTTTGAGTTTTTCTAATAGCGATAGAAGTTACTGAATCTAAATTTGAAATAATTTCTTAAACTTTTGTACGAAGAAGACGTATGAATGATGAAATATGTTTAAAAATATTTACAAATTAGTGAAATATGTAAAAATATGTAATAATATAAGTAAAAATAAAATAAAATAAAATAAAAGTAGCATCATATTAATAGGAATGATTTAAATCATGAACATTTCTTATCGAATCTTAAATATCTACTTTTAATAAAAATATGAATTTAAATATAAATTACTTCTACTTATTAACCTACTTATTATAATATATAACAAATTAATATTTCAACCGTTGTTTCGGGTTATTTATACTTAAAAAGGCAAAGGTTCAACGGTAACACCCAAAAAGAGTTGAACACTCAAAATTTTCTCAACGGACAACGTCAGGTATTACTCATTCATTGATCATCGTTACATCTCAAAACTATATGAACTTGAAATTTGATATGGTGGTCTCTCCAATATTCAATACATGCAATAAGAAGGGATTTTAAAAAATATTGGAACCAGAAAATACGGTAGTTCAACGTATCACCAAAATTACTATTCTGATTCATTTGAACTTTCGTTTTATTTGTTTTATAACCACCAATAGTTATACCAAACTTGGCTTTAAATAGTGTAAAGTAATAATCGATTAAAACCTGTCACGACCAAGAATGTTCCGTGAGAAACCGGGTAATTAAGCTAGTTTATTAATATAGGTATATTATTAATGTATTTATAGCAATATAACTATCAGCGATCCAGTATATTTTTAATATTCCTAATATTAGTTGCCAAATTTGTTGTGATAATGTCAATAAACATAAGTTATTTATAATAGTACAGCGTATTATGTTATCGCGTGCGGCATGCGGTGGCATGCCTACTACACAAAAGTAACATTAATTTTAGAATATCTAAAAGGTTCATGAGGATCTATCTCCTATATTTTCCGTGGGTAAGCCCCTCTGAGGGGCGCCAATTTTTTTTTTTTGCGCCAGGGCGCAAAATGTCTAAATACAGCACTGATTGCAAGAGGAAGACTAATGGCACAATACATGACACAGATAATGCAGAATACGATTAAAGGAAATTACAAAGACCTGAAAGAATTGTGTTACGACAGAGCAGTATGAAGAGCTGCAATAAACAAATCTATGGATTTATAACTAAAAAAAAAAAAAAAACAGTACATAATTAGTTTTGGCATTGAAATATATTATAATATATTACTTCTATTACTGATAAAATGATCTAACTAATAATCATTAGGCTATGCCAATTTTAATTTCAGATTTGATAATGTGGTACTCGTATAAAGTAAATACCTACTATGAATCATGATGATGGTAATATTATCGTAGTTTAATAACAGATATCTATAGTTATAACACGAACATCTTATTGTATGAATAATATTAATGTACAATTAACATTTTAAATAATAACTAATTAGGCATTCGAAATATTATATTTAAAAAATAAATTTAATCAAATTTATTTACTAGACGTATAGTTTGTTTTTTATTTTATTCTAAAACATTTTATATTGATATATATTCACTTTCAAACAATGAACGAAAAGGATATCAACGATGTTCTATAAATTGGAAAGTTCGAAAAATTAGAGAATAATATTATAGTTAACTATTTTTTTTTTGTACGTAATAAACTATCAATAATGATTTATTAATTACTATTAATAGATTCTAAATTTGAGGACTTCGGTTTTGAGTGTTTGCTGTCAATGATTCTGATACAACAAAAGTCAGTGCTTCTGATGAAGAAGACAATAATGGTCAAAATGTAAAGCAAGACTATCCAAAAAAGATTGCTACAAGAAAAAAAACAATAAATTAACATTAATAGCAGAAAAATGATAGGAAAACTAAAAAGCTATGTGATAAATCTTATATCTAATAGTACAATAGGAAAAACTATACCATATAAAACTAGGGTTACCAGATTATATTTTTCTGAACCCGAGTCTTTTTGAAAGGATAAATATTATACATATATAATATAATAAATATATAATGCCATACGAAAGAAAAAAAATATATATATATATATTTTTTTAATATAATTATGTATAGAAGCAATATAATAATATCAATAATAATACATATTCTTAGTCTTCAGATCTTATGGAGTCCAGAGTTTCTTCTGTTGATTTTACTACATATTTAACTGATCCAAACATTCGTTCCAACATTATATAAATAACTTTATTCTAGAATTATATCTATAGAAACTTTTTTCTAAATTCTATGAAAAATTTTATTCTAAATTCTATAATAATTATATTTTATTCTAATTCTATAATTTACAATCTGCAATATTATTTGGGCTAATTTATAAAAAAAATAATATACTCAAAAAATGAATATACTTCTAGGAAAAATTGTTCAAGAAATATTATTTAACATTATTTAACATTATTTAACATTATAGGTTGGTAGGTACGAGTTCGAAATGTTGAAACGAACATAGTGTATAGCAGAGGCTGCCAAATATTTTTCGACCACGATCTATTCAATATATACTTCACCTTTGAAGATCGACTTTCTTGGAAAATTTTTTTATAAACCAGAATAAAAGATAAAAATTATACAGATAAAACTTATCGACAATTTGTTCATAATCACCACGATTAATTTTCGTGCACGTGGCCTAAAAATAAATTCTAACATGATCGACTCTGAAATCGTCCGCGAACGACCGTTTGGCCGTCCCTGGTCTATAGTCAATGGCGCAACTAGCGGGTAAGTTGGCAAAGTGAAACTTTGGGGCCCCTTGATAATGCAAGTGGTTGTTTTGGATTTTATGAAATTTTTAACGATACAATGGTTTTGATTATCTTATGGGAAAGGAGGAATCGGTGATTTTTAAAACATTTACATTTATGGTTAGGGGGCCCCATTTTATATTTGACTTTAGGGCCCCCAAGCGTTAAGTTGCGTCAGTATCTATAGTATGGAAAATATATTAATATATTATATAGATTTTTAATTATCTAATTTATAATTTCGTGAAACATGCAAACAATGAATAAATATATTTATTATAAATTAATTATTTATGAATTGAGCAATAGTTAATTTTAATTAACTTATAAATTTGGAAACTTCATGTGATTTGCTCTGGTCAAGGAAACCTAAAAAATATTCAATGCGTGAATTAAAAATAATTAATGCATTTTCGGTTTTACTAAATTCGAATTAAAATTAATTTTTGGTAATGACGAAAAAA
Source organism: Sipha flava (assembly GCF_003268045.1). Classification (NCBI taxonomy): domain Eukaryota; kingdom Metazoa; phylum Arthropoda; class Insecta; order Hemiptera; family Aphididae; genus Sipha; species Sipha flava. The sequence goes on from NW_020271739.1 coordinate 239,791, forward strand.
TACTTAAGTGATGTGTATCTGGGTAATCCTTTTTGAAATAAAAATTTTTTGAAGTGTTATAGATCCATCATTGAATTTTCTTGACTAATAAATAATAATTATTAATTTGACTAATTATTATTTCTTAATTTGACCTTACGAAAAAAATTTGTATTTCCCTGATGATGAAATTTGGCATATAAAAATGAAAACGTCTGTGCTGCGATCTGTGGATCATCATTAAATACCGTATACCTGTCAAAGATTATATTATCACATACTTAATTGCAAAATCATATTTTAATCTTTTAAAAAAATTCTGTGCATTATATAAACTATAAGGTTTATAGAGGAGAATTACTTTCTCAGTCATTCTACTATCACTATTGATCGATTATAGAATATAGTTTATTAATCTGATTATGCCATTTGTCAGTTTAAAGTCAGTTGAATGTCATTGTGGCATTGCGTGTTTAATCTATATAGCGTAATGACCATATAGGTAAAAACGTAAGATGTAATTGTTGGAGTTCAATACCAAATTTTTTGCAATCGTAATGTCGTCCAAATGAAAGTAAGTGTCTTCTAGACGGCCTTCGAGGATTCTTATATTTTTAGTTTCATTATGTAATCTAATTATTATTTGAATAGTCATCAATCTCCAGTAATGTAAACAATGTTGATTTTTCGTCTTTGGAACATTCGTTGTTAGTAGTTGCTAAACATTAATATTTATTAAACTATAGTTTTAGATGGTTTGTTAATGGTATTCTAAAGAGACAATGCTGTTAACGCTGTATTATATGGCTACCACTTGGTTTCAGTCCTATAGATTATCCAATATTAAGTCAAATTTAAAAAAAATCTTGTCCAACAATTTGACTCTAGTTGTGTATAAAGAAAAGGATTTTGTTGACTTAGAAAACGAAAGTAAGTACCGGTATTGAAATATTATTATTTCTTTTTAAAATATTATTATTTAATTATTATGATTTTAGATTTGTACTCTAAAAGAAACAGTGATATATTTCTATCTTTAAGACCTCGTGGTATTACCTCAGACAGTTGTAAAAATGCTAGATCTGCTCAGCTAGATCAAATGCTTTCATTTGTTGGCCACAAAAGATCATGTTCAATTTTACCTGAGGTAATGTAATATATTTATTTAGATTTCTTGTATGATTTTTACAATTATTTTAAAATGTATGATATACAATTATTATTAGTTTATAAAATTCTTATGTAAACAAGATTAATTATTTAAGACATTTTATAGTCAGGATTATACTTTTTGGTACCTTTACAATATGATTTAAAACTAATTGAACAATAATTTATTAAAAATAAATGTTATGTTTTAATTTTATTGTATTTTTTATTTGAACAGCAAATATTGAATGTAGATAGTTGGATTCTCATTCCAAGTAACCAAGTTACATTTCCTGCTCTCTTAAATACCCATAAATTGTTGAGTTTAAATCTTGAATCAAAACTTCATATTTTGATTGAAGCCAATTATAGAATGTTCAACTCCCATAATAACATAAAAAAGTGTTTAGTAAGTTGAATTATAATTTATGTATATATTTATTTATAAGTAATAATTTGTGCATATCAACACATTTTACTTTTTTAGATTGAAGATTTTGGAGTGCCTAAAGCATGGAATGCTGATGAGAATTTTGGAATTTTGTTGGAAACTGATCTAGATCATTTTACAAAACTCACCAATAATTTTATGGCTAATGCAGAACCATTGTATTTAGGTAACCATATGGAACTACTACGAATTCAAAGTACGAAGAAAATAATAATATTGATTACAAATAAATATTGTATTAAATTGTGTTTTTTTTTCTTTCAATCCAGCGGTAAAAGTGGAAGGTCAGCCATGTGATGTTGATTACCACGAATCAATTGCTTCTAATATTGACTTTGTTTATAATTTACAAGATAATTTTGGTAAATATTTTTCAGAAAATTAAATATACAGTAATTAAACTTTATGTATTTATCATTTAGGTAGTAAAAGCAATTTAACATCTTTTCAATGGAAAAATTATTGTGATACACTTCAAGCTGTATCTAAGGCCGCAACTAATGTATTAAAATCTGGAAAATCTATTAATTTTTGGTACAGTTTATCTATTTTTTTTTAAATATATTAGAAAATATTTATGACAATACCATTTTACATGACTTATTTGATGGTATAACAAACACTCTAATTATTAACAATGTAGTTGATATGAATTACTATGACATATAAAATAAGATATATATTATATTTTTTATTGATTTCTTGTATGTTACTTATTAGCCTAGTCAAATTAGACCAAAAATCGACAAAGTTCGGAACTAATTCCACAAAAGCAGGATTTTAGTTTTTTTTTTAGTTTATACCTCACTGATGAACATACTAAAAGTCCTGACACCTACCCCCTGTGCGTAGCTCTCCACCCCTCTTCAAAGGGTGGCGAGCCCCTTTCACTATTTTCGCTTATAACTCGTCAGCTTTTCAATTTACATTAAAAATACCTATGACCAAAATTAAAGACCATAAAATTTACAATAAGAATACATTATTTTATTTGACATACATATTTATAAAAGTGAAATTTAAAGAAAAATTGAATTATGAAATAACTATTAATTACAATCATTTTTAAAATAAATACAAAAATTAAAAATTATACATTTATTTTTATTTTTTCAGACTATAAGTTATGAAATTAAATTTAAAAAATGGTGTAATGGGGTTGTAGGTCCTGAAACAAAATTTATTAATATACTTAATATTTTCATATTTATATTATATTATGTATTGAATTATTAAAATCATACTGTACCTTATTAATTAAATTATGTGGGTCAAATTTTTTTTATTGTCGGTGTATTGGTTTCTTCTTTTTGATTTTCAATTAGATTTATTTCGTCAATATAGTCCTCTAAATTGTCCTCTTCTTCATCATCTATGATCGGTTGGTTGCTGATTTAAACATGAACCTCCTTGACAATGCTTGCATATAACTGAACATAGCAATCCTGCTTTTCGACAGCTACAATTTTGTTCACATGTTTTTGTGTAGGCACAACTAATCACATTCAAAAGAGTATCCGGTGCTGGTGGCTTTTTCGTGAAAACTGGATTTAGTTTACCATTATATTCTTTCCAGCCCCAATTCTGTGGATCTAATTTATTGCCACGCCACAACTGTATTTGTAAATAAACTCGATGTAAATGTTCTCTTGCCGCATCGATAGTAGGTGGAAGTCTAGCTAGTTGAACTTGTTTTTTGTTAGAGGCTGCGGTTTTTTGAAAAACATCATGTCTTAATTTATTCAAAGACGTAATGTGGGTTGGAGCTTTATATAATGTTAAAAGATATTTTTCTCCAGCACGTTCAATTTCTTCCTGCGATGAAGATTCATTATTAAATATTAAAATAAGCTTTTTACCATTTCTAAACTTACCACCAAGCTCACCCGATTGTATTCATTCAGTTTTGATTATCACAGCTCAAGAATGTAAAAAATTAAACCAAAGAATAATCACGCCACCCTTTGAAGAGGGGTGGAGAGCTACGAACAAGGTGTAGGTGTCAGGACTTTTGGTATGTTCATCAGTGAGGTATAAACTAAAAAAAAAACCAAAATACTGCTTTCATGGAATTAGTTCCGAACTTTTTTCTAATTTGACTGGACTATATTTCATTATTTTACTATTGTTTTGTGTGTTCATTTTAATTTAAAATAAATTATCTTCATATTTTCAGTTCAGCAGTATTGTCAAGAGATACTGTAAATGAAATAAATTTAGATGAATATGTTATTATTGAAAATGTATCTGACGAAGTTGATGGTGCTCTTGGAAAAGTTCAGCCAGAATATTTTACAGAAAATAAAATTGAAAATAACACTTTTCAAGCTCTTGACACTTCTAAAGTAAATCAATTACATTATGTTCAATTTGACAATGGTATTAATGGAAAATTTAACAATAATTATGATGATGAAAGTTCATCAAATACTAGTTCTAATGAATCAATTAGTTTTCGAAAAATAGTTCTTACGCCAATTGAAGAAAATGAAGTTAAATTATCAAATGGGTATTAAAAATAAAACTATGTTTAAAAAAATTATTTCTTTTAAAGAATCATATTTTTTTTTTTTCAGAATAAAACCCATTAAAAGTAGTCCTGATGTGTTTGGACTTTATAAAAACTCTTTAAATTCACCCATGATGAGAAGTCATCATTCATTTTCTGATTTTAGCAATGGTATAGATTCCAAACCTCGATGTCATACTCCAGTGCATCATAGCGGTGAATCAAAAACTGGAAAACCTCCAAATATTATTATATTTAGTGACAGTGCATCTAGTGCTCAGCAAATTGAACACTCATTAGAATCGGTTTTGCATAGATACAGGTAAAATTATCATCATACTACAATACTCAACATAATTAATGTAAATCAAATTTTTTTATTAAAACATGTTTGGACTGTTTATTGTTTGATATTTATTATTAGTACTCGCAATATGCAAGTAAATTAAATTATTTTCAGTATCTTAATACTAATTATAAATAGCGGTTATTTATAATCATAAATTGTGACACTATTTTATTGGTTTTTTTATCATTTAAAGACATGGTGTACTTACTAATTTTTTTTTAATTTCATAATGTTTTTGAACTTATGATTGTTTTAATATTGTACATTTGTAAGTAAATTTATTTGTAAATTGCAACTAATTAAAATATATTTACAGAAATCTGAATAACTTATCAAACTAAAATTTAAATTGAACCAATTAAGCTTGGTTTTAAATTTATTTACATAGATTTCTTCATATTTTAATAAGAAATAAGGTTTAATTATGAATGAAAACCAATTTTTTTTTTTTTTTAATTATTAGAATCGTATTCTTTTGTTGAAATATTTTTTTATTTTACTGAAAATAATTTATATTATTTGCACTATATAAAATTTATGTTTAAGTATTATTATTATTATTGTTTATAGTTATTGTATTAATTGTTATAAGGTATACGATATACACGCTGAGTTTAGAAAAAATGCTTTATTCACCATGGGCATCTCAAGCTACGATGGTTGTTGTCTATGGTACTGTACCAGATGAACTGTATCCATTACTTGAGGATTATCTTTTAACTGAAGGTGGTCGAGTGTTATGTTTATGTTCTGATTTTCTGGGTACATTGCTTCCAACTGCATTCAGTACAGCAGAAGTACGTTCTGATGATATAGTAAGCTTCACATATCGTCCATTGTCAATGCGAACGTCCCTTCTGCACCATGTACTGTGTTATCAGCCCAGCACACCCAATAATGATCACTTCCCATCCGAAAACGGGTAAAATTTATTTAAATTATTTAAAAAAAGATCTAAATTAGTTGTATAGTTATGAATAAATCTGAATTGATTATTAGTATTAAAAAAGAAGTGAGTTCAGATGTTGTGGATATTTTTGATTCCAACAACAAGCATCATTCTATTAATATTGAAGTTCTAGCTGCTGAAGACACATGGGAAACACCTAGTATTATTTTAGCCACTACTCCATCTGGCGGTAAAGTCATTTTCTCCCAGGTAAATGAACCATTAATTATAACATGAAAATAATATAATACATTTTTTAATCAAAAAATGATACTTTTACATCTTTTCATTTAAAATAAAAGGAGTACATATTAACTTTATGCTTGACAACATTAGGTACACTTGGAAATTGATCCTCATCAGAATGGAGAAGTAGTCCATACAACTATGGAAGATAGACACCTGTTAATTAAAGATTTACTGAGTACCCATTTAGGGCTTGATTGTTTATCATGTGAACAAGAACCGAAACATACTCCTGCTTATTTACTAGGAATTGAAAGTGTATGTTTAGTTTTATTTATTTTTAACGTGTTTAAATAGTTACTTAAACAATTTTAGGATAAAGTTGAATTTTTAACATCTTTAAGAGGAAAAGTATCTCATAATAGTTTATTGATATTGAAAGACTTAAAAGTTCAGTTTTGCACAAAAAATGAAATGTGTGTTGGTGCTAGTGAATACTCATTACCTGTAATTTACAATGAATTTCCAATAAACTTTAACATAGAAGAATATTTTCAAGTAAGTTGACTATTCAGCAGTATAATTTCTAGTTATTTATTTAATGTAATGAGTATGATATTAATGAATAATAATATAATATTTGTAAAATTTATTTATATTTATATTTTAATAATTATAATATTTAATAGAATAAGAATAGTATTAATATTTTCATTTATTATAAAACTATAATTGTAATTTATTTTACTTGTACAAATTATTTTACTATTCAGTTTAACCTAGTTCTCCAGTTTTTGCAAATTATTTCTATTCCTATATATTGTATTGTATTATATTATATTTTCTTTTTATCGCTTACCTGAATAAAATGTATCAATCATTAACAATTTTTTCTTTAGTTCTCACATTTATTTAAATACAAAATTCAATGTTTATAGAATCTTCACACTGAAAAATTAGGACGCTTAGTAATATTTGGAGAAGTTATGTCATCTTCTATGAAGCTTTTGAATGATCCAATATTCTGGCATGGACTCGTAGTCATTCCTAAACAACAAATAACAGGAATAGGTAAAACTATTTTACTAAAGTTTCGTTTATGTGTTAATTTTTTTTTAATATGCTATGATATGATTTAATTAATGCATGCACTATTTCTTATTTTGAAATAGGGAGAGGAGGTAACAAATGGTTAAGCCCAAATGGTTGTGCCATGTTTTCTGTACAGTTGCACATTCCTTTTGATTCAAAACTGGGCCAAAGACTTGCATTGCTACAACATGTGGTTGCATTGTCTGTTGTGTCGGCTATATGTTCATTACCTGGTGGTTATGATGTATGCACTTCTGTTATTTTTTATGGATATTTTATTGGTAAAATATTATTCCAATTTTTATAGAAACTTGATCTCGGTCTGAAATGGCCAAATGATATATATGCTGGAGGAAATGCAAAAATAGGTGGATTAGTAATCAGTAGTTCTGCAGTTGGAAATGTTGCAATTTGTTCAATTGGTATCCATACATATTAAATTATTAATTGTAATACATTTTACCACAAATTTTGTTGATTATAGGTTGTGGTGTAAATTTAAATAATAGTTTACCAACTACTTGTATAAATGATATAATCATTGAACACAACACTCATACTCATAATCATCTCAAGACATTAACTTTTGAACAATATTTTGGAGCTGTATTTACTGAACTCGAAAGACTGTTAAATCAAGTTCAAAATGGCAATGTAGACATTATATTTGATCTTTACTACAAATATTGGTTGCATAGGTAAAACTGATTTTTTTTTTTTAAATTAAAATATTATAGTTTTTAAATTATATATTATATACTTCCATTAGTAATAGTGAAGTCAATGTCCTTCGTCCAAACAAAACATCATTTAAAGCCACAGTGATAGGACTTGATGACCATGGGTTCCTTAGAGTTCGTTCAGAAGATGGAGAAATCATTGATGTCAGACCAGATGGGAACTCATTTGATATGCTATCTGGTCTCATTTCACCTAAATAGATAATATCGTCTTCATTTTTCTATAATTAATAACAAATTGTTTTTATAAAAAGATGACTGAAAAATAATTAAATAAATATTTTCGGTCCAGTAAACTCATAATAATTCCTTTAATTATATTCAACTTTTTTAGACATGATAAGTTATAAGTTTTTGAACTTAATGGATTTTTTTTTTACTCTACATGATTGTTGGTCATTAATTTATTTTAAAATCACTATGATTTTAATTAAATTTCTAGTTTAATATGACTATTTTTAAAACAATTAATAGATTAATAATTATTGGATTATTAAATTTATATTTTATTTAAATCAACTGAAATTAATTTCATAGCAAGTTAAATGTCTTTCAATTGATTTAAAAACATATTAAACTAAAATATTTTAATTTGATTAAGACTGGATCAGTAATTTACTATGTACTTAATTTATGTTTCAATCACATAAGACTAATTCTTATTTCATATTATTAATAAATTTTAAATTTAACTTGGTTGGTTTAGGGATTTATTTAAATTTAATATTATATTTATACATAATTCAAAACCAAATATTGTTACCAAATATAATTTAAATTAATTTTTTTTTTTAATTATATTTTCATATTATTCAGTAAATTATGTAAATAAAAAAAAAGTATTCTTGTTAAATGTTATGATGCTTTTTAAATGCTTATAATTAAAATATAATGTAACATTGTTATTTGCCTAATTGTTGAATTATTGCTCATAGCTTGTTTGAGATAAAATATTTTAACTGTTGTTATAGTATTTATACATTATTGTTAGTCAATATTGATATATAAATAAATAATAGGTAAATATGTTTAACCATAAATATTTCTAAATTAGTTTAAAATACCATATTTTTCCTCATTTTTATTGTTTGGTTACAACTTTGTATCAGTTTGTTGAAAATTAAATATTTTTTACAATAAGCATATAACTAATATTATTATCAAATTATTATTTTACACATACAAGATAATGTATTTTTAATAAATATTTTTACATTCCATTAATTTGATCTTCAGTTAGATTAAGAAATATTATATTAGTTTGTGTTATACTTTTAGTATAAATTATAAAACTATACTAATCAATAAATGCCTAACATAATATGTTTGTAAATTTTAGCTTACATTTGTTTTTTATTTAGTACGTCATTATGGAATATGGTATTTTGAGAACACTAAATATTAGAAACATACTATTGATAAAAATTCTTGGACATTGTAACATATAGATATTTGTCTATACAAAAAAATAAACATTTTTCAATTACGTAGTTCTCAGGTAAGTATATGTTATTGAGAAATAAAGGTAGTCAATATATCTCCATAATCATTAAGTTATCATTATTATCATGCGTGTATTATGCAATGCAGCAAGGGTTCTCAACCTTTTAATGTACATTCACCTTTCATAATATTTTATGATGTCACCCATCCTCTCAATGTAATAAGATTGAAATAAGTTTAATTTATATATATATATATATGTATTAATAGATCACCAAAAACTATTGTCATATAAATTCAAAAAACTGGAAAAAAATAGAATCATAAACAAAATAAATTAAATATTCAAAAAGTGGCAAAGGACACGAGAAAATAGGTTTTTCACTAATAATAAGAGTGAGGATTTAGTAAAAATAATAATCAACTAGTGAAAATAAAGAGTTTATTATAATTAGTTAAATTTAAACATATGATTATAAAGTTTTAAAATATTTTATGTAAGTTACCTAATTTTGATTTTTATACCATTATATAATCAACATATCAAATTCAAAAAAAAAAAAATGAAAAGGGGATCTCTGGCTACTGAAGGAAACTCGATTTAGGTTGAGACAAAAAAAAATACAAGTTCTAAAAAGAAACATAAAAATAAATGAATTAACAATTTGTTTTTATGTTTCTTTTTTTTCTTTTTTATACATATTACTTTAATGTCTTAAGGGAAAACATAAACCGAATAAGAACTGAGACGGCTAATTACATAAGATTTGTAAAACTCCTTAAAACAGCGGCTAAAAAATCAATACCTAGAGGACACAGGCATAGTTATACTCCCTACTGGACGAAAGAATGCGATACTCTACTTAATGAGTATGAAAAGGATGGGATCGAGGTCAATGCAAACCGTCTGATTGGACTGTTACGCGAAAAACAAAGGAAGAGGTGGTTAGAGGCCATGGATAAGTTAGATTTCACCCATTCCAACAGAGAAACCTGGTTCCTCCTAAGGAAATTGGGTGCCGCACAGCTTTCGTATACATCCTGTAAAGTATCACCGAACGATGTCTCAAACATCCTATTCAATACCTCAAACATAAAACCTAAAAAGCATGAAAAAACAAAGATTAAGTACGAATACAAAACAATACTCAATAGTTGTGTCGAAAAATCGGAAATAATGGAAGACTTTAACGTTGCAGAAATAGAAATGGCTCTGAGCCTCTTAAAGAATGGTAAAGCCGCTGGGGTAGATGGGGTATTACCAGAGTACATTAAACACATAGGACAAAAGGGGAAAATTTGGCTCGCCAATATTTTCTCACACGTTAAAAACACAACTACTCTACCTAAAGTGTGGCGTGAAGCAAAGGTGATTGCAATCCTGAAACCCAGCAAAACAGGAAACTATCCAAAAAACTATAGACCAATCTCCTTGTTGTCCTTTAGTATGAGCTGTTTGAAAGGGTCTTCCTGGCGAGGATACAAATGAAAATTAAAGTCACCCACCTAAGGAGCAGGCGGGCTTTAGACAAAATAAAAGTTGCTGTGAACAAGTATTGTCAATAGTGACACACGTCGAAAATAGGTTTCAGAAAAGAAAGAAATCGGGAGCAATATTCTTCGATTTGACCAGTGCATACGACACGGTTTGGAAACGTGGGTTACGCCTGAAGTCAGCAAACATTTTGAATTGCAAAATGATCCTCAAGTTTATTGAATCCATGTTAGCAGACAGGAAATTCCAAGTACAGCTAAACGGAAATGTTAGTAAATATAAATATCTCCAGATTGCTCCAGAGATGGTCTCGCTCAGGGCTCTGTCCTTTCTCCAATTTTATTCAACGCCTATACTGCCGATATAACATGCACTATATCAAGGAAATTTATTTTCGCAGACGACGTGGGTTTAGTAGCCCAAGCGAGAAAATTTGAAGAGGTGAAAAATATATTGAACGAGGACCTTGCTAAAGTACACACTTTCTTTGAATCCTGGCATCTAACTCTTAACCCGGGTAATTCAGCCTCCATTGTTTTCCATCTAAGCAATAGAGAAGCAGACAGAAAATTAAATCTGGTAATGGATGGTAATTTTATGCCAACCGAAAATGCACTAAAGTACCTAGGAATTAAGCTTAATTAGATCATTAACTTTTAAACAACATCTAGAAGGGGTTAAAGACAAGTTGAAAACACGAAATAATATCATCAGCAAACTGGCCGGAACAAGCTGGGGATGTAGGGCAAACATCCTACGAATTTCATTCTTGGCATTAGTCTACAGCATTGCAGAATACTGCGCCCCAGTATGAGCTAGGAGTACGCACACTAAAAATGTCGACATACAACTAAATCGTACAATGAGAATTATATCAGGATGTGTCTAATCAACTAAGTTAGAATGCCTACTTGTGCTCTCACTTATAGCCCCCCCCCCCAGAAGTGCGTAGGCATTCGGCAGAGCTAAAGATGAAAGAGAAAATACAAAACTCTCCAAGCCTTCCAATATACGATAACTTGCATAACGCACCAAACAAAAGACTGAAATCTAGAAATCCTATATGGACGTTAAAAAATAGTACAAACACAGAAGAGGACTTATGGAATTTACATTGAAAGTATGGAGTAGTACTAAATAACCACCTCATAAGCGATCCAACCCAATTAGTTCCAGGTTTTGAATTTTTCCGTGCAGTATGGACTGCTTTAAACTGTATAAGAAATGGACAGGGAAGGTGCAATTATTTGATGCACAAATGGGGTATGGTGAACTCTCCTCTCTGTAACTTTGACCAAATCCAAACGATTAGGTACATTGTTGAGGAATGTCCGGAAACAAAGTTCAATGGAGGAATATTAGGTCAATACAATGGCGATAAGGAAGCGCTAGATTGGATGTGCAATCTTGCCATACACATATAAGATTTAATAGATGTTAATTTGTAGCTTGTTTATTTATTTATTTTATTTTAGTTAACTATTATACTTATATCAATCCGTTATCAATTTTATTTTATTTTATATTATTCCGTTATTAATTTTTGTTATAGACCAATACCATTCCATATGCAATAAATAAATAAAAAAAAATGTCTTAAAATATTTTATGTAAATTAAATGAATTTGACTATTATTCCATTATATATAAATGGTATAAAATTAAAAAAAAAAAAATTAAAAATGGTTATCCGGCTCTCAAAGGACACTTGATTTAGGTTCAACAAAAAAAAAATCCAATTTCTGAAAAGAAACATAAAAATAAATGAATTAAAATTTAAATATTTTAAAATAAAATTAGATTGATAAATTTATATTTAAATATATTTTAGAATTATGAACGCTATTTTTTAAGAGTTTATTATTATTATTTAATTTCAAACAAATGAATTAAATATTTTAAGATATTTTATATAAATTAAATTAATTTGCTTTTTATTCCAATATATATTAAATGTATCAAATTCAAAAAAATTAAAAGACGTTACCTGGCTCCATATTAAAATTGACATAGGTCGAAACAAATAAAAATCTAAGATCTGAAAAGAAACATAAAAAATGTATTTAAGTTTAAATATTTTGAAATAAAATTAGTTTGCTTAATTTAAAATGATCTTTATTTTATAAATATGATGGCGATTGATTAAGAGTTTTTTTATTATTAGTTAATTTGAATCATATGATTTAATTTGTAAATATTAAATACTAAGTTACAATTACTAATAGTATCCAGAGAAGTAGACAATAAGTAAGCAAGACTCAGTTAATGCAGTTACTAGAGTAGGGACTATAGTGCACTTAGTGCAGTTGTCAGAAAAATGATTAAAAGGATCCGACACCGACGCACACCCGTCATATCATAATACATGGTGGGGCGAGGCGTTCTGTCGTCGAACAATAATTACTGCAGCAGCGGCTATTTTTAGAAAATAAATTAGAATTCAATCCATGGCCTATAATAATTATAAGAATTAATGATTATAATCAAGGCTCGGAATTGTATGCACTAAAAAGTACTAAAATATGTGCATACATATGTGTTAAAAAACATCAAAATATGCGGTATAATATGCAGTAGAAAATTGGAAAATAATTGCTTAAAAAATAATAGATTGGCTACTGACTAGTGTATACTGTACAATGAAGTCGCTTGCATGCAGATGTATTCAGTATATAACGAACAGAAATAATACTGTGTATAAGCTGATAACCTAATGATTAAACATAATTGTTTACCAAGGCCGTATCTGGGGGGGGGGGTTGGGGGTTCATCAATTTAAAATTCCAGTTTAATTGGTTTAAACGATTTTCTTGGCTTGCTTACACAACAATAGGTGAACAAGGAGCAATGTGCACGTTTTGTGTTTTATTTGCCAGGGATTTCGGAGGAAAGGAAAATCATCAACGATTGGGAATCTTAGTTAATAAGCCATTTAATAATTGGAAAAAAGCTATTGAAACTTTATCTCATCATAGCACAACACAATTTCATAAAAATAGTGTAATATTTGGTGAAAATTTTATTAACACGTATACCAAACTTCAACCAGATAATCGACAACAACTCGATTCCGCAAGAGCTCTACAAATTTTTAAAAATAGAAAAAAACTCGTTCCAATTATAAAAACAATTATTTTATGTGGCCGACAAGAGTTAGCACTTCGAGGGCGAAATGATTCGGGTCCTCTTGATTTAAATATTGTTGAACCTGATCATAATGATAGTAATTTTAGAGCATTGTTGCGTATGCGAATTTCATGCGGAGACAAACAATTAATTAATCATATTGAAAATCAGTCTTTAAACGCTATGTACATAAGTCCTAGTATACAAAATAATTTTATTAAGATTTGTGGGAAAATGATTCAAGATAATTTAGTTTGTAAAATTAATGCAGCGAAGTCGTTTTCGGTTCTCGTTGACGAAACTACCGACATATCACGCATAGAGCAATTGACTCTTTGTATTAGATATATAGATTCAGTAGAGACAACTGATACTATTAATTATGTTTTACGTGAAGACTTTTTACAATTTGTACCGGTTCATAGTACAACTGGTCAAAACCTAGCCTCTGTAATAATAAATTCATTACAAGCACTTGGAATTAACGATAAATATATGGTCGGTCAGGGTTATGATGGCGCTGCGTCCATGAGTGGAAATCTCAAAGGCGTCCAAACTATTATAAGGGAAAGTCATCCAGCAGCACTTTACGTGCATTGTAGTGCGCACTCTTTAAATTTAGCGCTAGCTCATTCGTGCAATGTTCAATACGTCAGAAATTGTATTGGTACAATAAAATCTATTGGAAATTTCATTAAAAGTTCGGCTATGCGGATAAATATATTAAAAACTAAAATAAAAAACATTTTACCTAATACCAAGTGGACTAAACTGACATCAATGTGTGACACTCGTTGGGTTGAAAACCACAACGGAATTCAAAGATTTGTTGAAATTTTCCAACCCATTGTTGAAACTTTGGAAGAATTACAATTAGTTCAAGACATCAATACGTCATCAAAATCAATTCAATTTTATCGAGCAATAGTTACTAGTGAATTTATATTAAGTATGATTACATCAAATACTCTGTTTTCAATGATACTTCCACTGTGTAAAAGTTTACAATCAGTTAGCTGTGACTTAGTAGAAGCTGTACAACATATCGAGACAATACTAAACGAATTAATTCATTTACGTGAAAATATTGATCATACGTTTAATGAACTTTTTGAAAAATCTGAACTTCTTTTAAAATCTATTGATGGAGAAAAAAATATTAGAATTCCCAGAATAGTAGCTCGTCAACAAAATCGTGTGAATATTGTTACTAATTGTCCGAAAACATATTTTCATATAGCTATTGCAATACCATTTTTTGATGATTTTATAAGACAATTAAAAGAACGCTTCACTAACCATAAAAAAATAATATTTTCGCTGTGCTTTTTACTTCCCAATAAATGTACTAATTCTGAATTAGAAGCAAGTGATTTCGAATTATACTCAGAGTTTTTAGATTTGGATGCACTTTCGAACGAGTTAAAACTTTGGAAAAAAAATGGTGTGATAAACCAATCTCCTGAACGATCTCCTGAAATACTTGAAGCATATTCAAATTGTAACAAAAATTTTTTCCCAAATATTTCATTTTTATTAAAAGTTTTGGCAACTTTACCAGTAACTACGGTGACACCGGAAAGAACTTTTTCGACGCTGAAAAGAATAAAAAATTACCTAAGGAATGCAACTGGAGAAGACCGATTGACTGGCCTAACATTACTCAGTGTACATAGGAATATCATTGTAGATCCAGAAGAAGTAATCAATCATTTTTCAAATGAAAAACAAAGAAATATAAAGTTTGTCGTATAAAATATAAACCATTTTTCAAACTAAATGTATAGAATTAAGTTTAATAATCTAATTAATATTAAGTCTAAACATTTTTTAATGTGAATTTCATTAATAAATACTATTTATAATTCTACAATATTATGAATTTTTAACCATATTTAATTACCTACACAATATTATAATACAATTAGAACACAAATTTTTGGCTTACAACTCCCCTCACCCCGAAATTAATTTCCAGTTACGGCCTTGTTGTTTACGAATTACTTATGGTTATACAATTTGTTTATGTCATGTTACAAAATATTAATACAATAGTAAATTTATATAAAAATAAATATGGGCCGGTGGTGGTCACTATTACGAGTTCTCGGTACCATAAAGATTATAATATTATTGTTTAGTGCATTGGAAGTCGGAGCAATACAAATAATAGCCGTTGATGAATTAATTTATTTTGTCAAACGATATAAGACTTAAAATTTTGGTTGTCATATAATTAATATTTTATTATTAAACTATACATTTTTTTAAAAAATGTTGTTAAATCCATTTATTTATTCGTATGGCATAGACAATGTAACAATATATATATAATTTATGAAAAGTAATAAGCAAGTAGCACAACAGAATATAATGACAAGTGGTATAAACAGCAGTATAAAAGTATAATGACTATAGCATAATGTCCAGGCTTTTCACCCATTCGATATCTTCAGGGGTCGCGTTAAAAATGTCCTCGAGCTTTCCTCCGAACTTTCTCTTTAGGCACTCTCGTATGATATGGTCCATGTTCTGGTTGGGGGCACCACAGTCACAACCTGGGTTAGGAGTAATGCCCTTTGTGCATAAAATATCCCACTCTTTCATGACCTGTACGTAATCGGTTTAAGATTGTCCAGATTCTCCGTGGTAAATTGAAGCCAGGTTGTTTGTTTGTAGGGTTCTTAATGAGCCAAGAGTTGCTTAATTCTGATTTTTCCCATTCATCTTTCCATCATTGTACTGCGTCATATTTGGCAGTGATAAGTTTAATAGCAGTTTCCCACGGAGGTTTACGTGACTTAAGTCGGCGTATGCATAGGTTGTTACAGAATTTAGAGTGTTCATGAATTGGATGGGAGGTATTGTTACTGAGTTTTGACCATAATTTAAGTAACGCTGTTTGCCGGCGATGTTGGAAAGAGATGATGCTACTGAGAACGGGTAGCCAGTCGAGGGGGGTAGTATTGATTGTGCCTGATATAATGCGCATGCTTTGATTGAGTTTGATATCCACCTTTTTGGCATGTGTGCTATTTAACCATAACGGAGAACAGTATTCAGACTAAAGTGAAAGTGGAAGTTCTCAGCGTTAAGAAGTCAGCGCCCCAATCTGTACCTGTCAATTTTTGAATTATATTGATGCGGGAGTCAATCTTAGATGCAACGTTGGTTAAGTGTGTTTTAAAGGTCAGTGTTCTGTCCAGAGTGACGCCCAGATATTTTGGGTGGGGTACATGCTTTAGTCTGGTTCCTCGGTAGGTAATTTCCAGGTTATAGTCTGCCATTTTATTATTGAGATGGAAAGCTGATGTTTCAGTTTTACTGGAACTTGGAGTAAGTCTCCATTGTATTAAGAACTTATCTAAAGTTTGGAGATCTGAACTGAACGTGTACGCGCAATTATCAAGAAGTTTATCCTGGTTTGCAATACATATATCGTCCGCGTATATGAATTGCTTGGAGGCAGTTTTGAGTAGATCACTAATGTATAGGTTAAATAGTAGCGGAGTCAAAACAGATCCCTGGGGTAGTCCATTGTTCAGCGTTCTCTTCTTGCTTTTTGTGTCGTTATTGAGGTGGATGACAAATTGACGATTACTTAACATATTATTTAGAAGATTTGTTAATGTCTGGCAGGGAATTATTCGTAAGAACTTGAGAAGCAGACCTTTTCTCCATACTGTGTCGTATGCACTGGATAAGTCAATAAATGTAGTGGCGGTTTTCAAGCACTTTTCGAAGCCGTCTTCTATGAAAGTAATGAGGGATAAAACTTGGTCACAACAGCTTCGATTAGGTCAAAATCCTGCTTGTTCAATAGGAACATGTTGGTTGATGATTGACATTATGCGGTTATAGATGAGCCTTTCAAGTTGTTTATAGCAAGTGCAGAGCAGAGCGATTGGCCTATAGCTTGCTGCGTCGTTAGGGAGCTTTCCAGACTTTAGAACTGCGATTATCTTCGATTTCTTAAAGATTGGTGGGAGATAGCCAGTGGATAAAATTTCATTGAAAAATCTTGTGAGCCAAGAGATTACACGTGGGCCAAAGTTCTTTATGAATTCTGGAAAAATACCATCTATCCCATATGTTTTTTCATGTTTTAAACTGTTTATAGACACTTCCACTTCCTTGGGCGAAAAATCGCGAGATTTGGATTCAGCTTTTTTTTTTAAGGTTCGTAGTTCAGCATTTACATTCTTGCTAAATGGTTTGTCCATGGGTGCCCTGGAGGTTTTTACTATTCGATTCGCTATAACATCAGGGTTTATGTTCGATGATTTACTTTTGTTCTTATGGGAATTTGGATCCAATTTTCTTAGTAGTAGCCAGGCTTTTCTACTAGAGAATTTAAAATCCAAGCTTTCTATCATGGTCAACCACCTTTCTTTGCGAGATGAAATTAGTGAATCCAATAGTTTTCTCGCTATATCACTATTTGGTGTTTTGTTAAAGAGGTTAAATAGTCTGATGGATTCTTTATCCCAGCACAGGATGTATTCTTTGCGATATCCTCTCGGAATATGTTTTTTTGCTGTTGCGATAACCAGGTTAGTGAAGCGAGAGTAGTTTTGAGGAACTGGAGGGATCCATCTTATGTCATTAACAAGTTATAGTTTGAAGTTAGTCCAATTACCTTTTCGGAAATTCCATCTAGGTTTTGGAATTGAGGGAATAATTGGTACTTGTAAACCTATGTTGAGAATAACTGGTCTATGTTGGCAACGGGGTAATGCTGGTAAGACTGTTCTGATAGTACCTAGTGGTCTGTGTTCGGAGTCTCTTGTGACAAAATATAGATCAGGATTATACCCTTTATTCCAGCGGCCAGAATGGAAGGTCCCTATTTCTTTAGCATCAAACACCAGGTAGAGGTAGTTATGAGAAGACCATTCATAGATTTTCTCGCCATTTTCATCGTTGTCAGAATAACCCCATGATTGATGGTGACTATTAAAATCACCCATGAAGACAGTTGGGAGTGCTAAAGTTGCAGGAGTGTTTGTTGGCCATCTTACATCTGGTGATTTGTAAATATTCTGTATGTTAATTCTAGCAACTTTAGTTGTAATTATTGAGATTTCGTGAGTTACAAGAGTGTTTACGAGTTGCCAGTCTATAATAGTTTCTCTTACATATGTTGCTGATCCATACTTGCGATCGTAGGTCGCATCGGCTAACAAGAACCCTGATATGTGTCCTCTAGTTCGTAATTGTTCTTCGTTTGAGGCATGTATTTCCTCAAGTAATATCACATCGATTTTATGTATAGATAGCAGTTTAATAAGGTACTCTGTTTTTGCTCTGCTTATCCCTTCAATATTTAGTTGAAGAATGCGGAGTTGAGGACCTACATTCCGAGTCCGGTAGTCCTGAAAAGGACTGTTTTCTGGAGACTTCAACCTATGAGGGTGGGAATCCATTGTATATCGTGAAGTGGGAAACCACAGGTACGATTGCCAAAAGTTGATAGAACTTTAGCCGTCTAGGACGTTGACCGGGGTGCACTACGTAGAAGCGCTCTATCTGAGCACCCCAGTAGGTATATAAAAAAAAAAAAAAATTATCATCATCACAAAATAGTGTATATACACAGAGTAATATGTTTTTCGGTGTAATATACTAAGCCATTTAGTCAGTGACAGTGACAAGTCCATATACTTTATCTATAATTCTCTAGAAACTGCAGTTATATGCAGTATTATTTATGTTGGACTTATGTCTAATGGTATTGTCTATATCTGGAGATAGTTTAGTTTTATAAATACATATTTGGAGTTATTAAATATCACATATTAAGTGGTTGACTTTAATTAAGCAGTATAACATGATATTGGTTCTAATGGTCAGTCTCTTTTAAATTCTATAAGTCTTTAAAGTCAAAAGTCTTTAAAAATGCAAAATATATAGGAGCGTTTATTTATTCTTTCATAATTTATTCTAATCCATGGGCTATTTTTACATATATATGAGTAAACATCTAATAAATTGAAATTCAGTTATTTTATACATTTCTTCTGTATTTAAAAGGCATAGAAAAATTATGAACACATAATAAACTTAATTTATACGCTTTTACAATATATGTATAAAAAAATAAATGTTGCCATGTAACATAAAATAAAATAATTTAACAAGCATAATATAACTTAATCATAACTAACAAAAATGTATATGTATTTAAATTTTACATAAAATACATATATAAATATTTATACTGAAAACCATATTATTAATAATTATTACAAATGTTAGAATAGTTTTTACGTGGTGATTAATTTGTATACTTATAAAAAAAAGAAATATTTAATTATTAAAAATATTAATAATAATAACTAAGTACTGGAAATAATGATAACACTAAATTATATATAAATAATTTTAAAAGTGAACAATCCATTACATACAGTACAAAAAAAAAAGCATTAGATAAGAAAAAATATGCATGGTTGATTAACCTATTGATTTTGTTTTCATTGGATTGTTAATGATAATGATTTTTAAATTATTAATTATTTTATGCCTTATAGAACAATTTTCCATTAATAACTTATAAAAAAATTAATTATTTTGGTAATATATATATATGTATACACACACCATATAAAAAATGTAAAGTATTGTTTTATTTTTCTAATTCTATGTACAAATTAAATTAATTAATTGATTAAACATTACAATTTAATTTTGGATTAATTCTATATTAAACTAAACATTTAATAAATAAAATAACTAGTTGTAATTGGTAAAAATATTATGACAATTATTAAATAGAAGTTAGTTTAAAATTACTAAATACAAAATCAACGATTTTTCAATTATACTAATGTAATTTTTAAAATATTTATAAAATTATTTTAAAAATCAATATTACCATCATTATTTTGTCCATTTTCTAAATGTGTTTGTACATGCACTTTAAGTTGCTCATCAGTATCAAAAGACATTACACAAAAATGACATAAGAATATAACTTTTTCCGGTTTATTTAACATATAATATATACATTCACTACATTTTGCTGCATATTTTAAATGCATTTTCATATGCTGAACATACTCATACCATGTAGTTGATTCCAACAAACATTCTTTACAAGTATATGGTGGATTTTCACTATGGTTTTCAGCTTTATGTTTGTTTAGAGTAGATTCATTTTTCATCATAAAGCAGCTGGAGCATGGTGGTTTAGATGGTAAAATATTACCTTGAGTACTATTTGGCGATCTAAAAATAAAAAAATTCAAATTTTAAATTTTATTATTTGGTAATTTATGATTATTTCTAATATAAACCCTAGTGAACCATAGCTTTATTACTGGCGAGCATGAATTATTTATTTTACTTGAACTAATTTTTTTAGACCTTAATTTACAGTAGAACTTCGATTACAAGGGATAATAGTGACAAAAAGTCAGACGGTTAAATGAAAACTACTGTTAATTGAGAATTTTTATTTAAAGAATTCTAATTTAACTTTTTTATGCATTATTATACTTTTTATAATCTATGTCATATAAATACATAGTTATGTTCTAAAATGATTAGGAGTAGACATTTGAAATAATCAGTCTTTGTTTTTGCGGTTAAAAATTAATTTTCTTACACCACTAATAAATTTTTTTGAATCATATCATGGAAGTGCGAATTTTCTTGATTGCAGAAATTCAGGAAGATATCAACAACTTCCAAAAATCTATTTATAATAAAGTCCAAGTATTTTATTAAATTAATATTATT
This sequence comes from Sipha flava, assembly GCF_003268045.1. NCBI lineage: Eukaryota > Metazoa > Arthropoda > Insecta > Hemiptera > Aphididae > Sipha > Sipha flava. The sequence continues at coordinate 261,002 of NW_020271739.1, forward strand.
TATTTTTGAAGTGAAACTTCTTTACTGAGGGTATGGCAAAAATATTTAGTCACGTGACCGACTGATTAGAATGAAATGACTTAAGTGCGTCGTATATCTGGTAAGCTACTAAGTATACCACCCTACCAGTAACGACTCGTGTATATGAGCACAAGTGCTCGTGTACTATCTACCCAAACTTAAAAAAAATTGAAAACATAAATCATAATAATACAACTAAATACCTGTAGTGTTATGAAAATTATTTTTCAAAATATAAAATTAAAATTATAAATTCAGAATATTATGAAAATAATATAATATTTAGATTGGGTTATTCCGAAGACCAAACGGCAGGCGGTTGTCCGCGACAGAACGGTATCATTATGTGTATTATAGTGGTGCAGTAGTGCACACTATTGCTGTGCACATTTGTACAATGTAAAAATTAAAACAAGTCGAAACACGCAACAAGCATTATAATGGAATTGATATGCACATTCGTTTTTGTGCACATAACTAATTAAATTGTTTTCAGCGAATTATTTTCGATATCGCCGCGCCGTTGCGCGTTGACATCGGCATTACGATTTATTTTTACTCTCATTTGTTTATGATACTCCGATTATCGACTGATAATGTTAGTCACTATCTTAAATTCAAAATAACAATCGTGTTTCTGTTTACTATCGACCACTAACGTTAACGTATATTATTATTCGTGTAACTAATAAACAACAATTAATTTATAAATATATAAGTACGTTATATGTACCTATACTTTGTTAAAATTAATATTTTTTTTACCCACCTACATATCTTACAAATTATTTGTGCACTAACTTATGTGAACCTCACAAGCCACCACTGCACCCTACTACTCTTTTCTTTTTAAAGCCTAACTTAATGGGTATAGGAATTAGAGACCCAGGACCCAGGGGGATCTGAGTATTTATGGCCGCAGAGTAATTTCCTCTATTCGGGAACAAATGACCCCACCACCCTCATTTTTAACTGGCCATAACTCAGTGAGATTTTAATTTAATAACCCCCGACCAACTGGGAACCATTTCAGAGGTGCGGGACTACAGGTTTCCGCTCTAGGGAACGAGACAACCCTCCCCCCTTTTTGGCTTTTTCCTTTTTTTGCTGTATTTCAGTCCAGGAAGTCACTAGGACCCACCCTGCCACTGAAAAAAACGGGGTTTTGAATTCCCCTCCCTTGCTAACCTCAATGGAAAAGAACAATTGCCATTGGTGTTAAATGGAGACTTTAATGTAAACTTTGCTTCAAAACACTCCAAACCACTTATATATTTTTTCCGAAACAAACTTAATTTAATAATAAATAATGATTCAATAACACATAACAAGATCAGAAACTACTATTGATGCGATTTTTACACTATACGTTCCTAATATACAAGCAAGAACTTACATATCTTATTTCAACTATCCTAGACCAATATTTACTTTTCCAAAAGAAATAGCTACAGACAAATCTTCTGACGAATACATGTAAATTGATGAATTATATTCTAATTCATTGTTTTTTTTATATTTTTTTAGATAAAAAATTATATAGTCTTAAGAATGTACACCACACCTATCACTGTTAAATGATTCAGATTGACAGTTTTCAATAAATGAACAAACATTCTTATAAATGTAGAGATGCTAGATATAAGACCTCCACATGGTGCACCCATAGTAATGCCAACAATATATCGAAAATAGTCTACGAGCAATAAGCTTCGATTTAAACATATCGTTAGCTGTGATGGACCCGAACTGTTATTCCAACCTATCGGTCACGTCACTAATTTTTTTCTTAAACCCTAAATAAAATAGTTTCACTTCATACTTGGAACACGCACCTTTTTATCCTACGTACAATATACTGTTTACAAACATATACCTTTTTTTTTGGTACATACAAACAAATATTTAAAACATTTTAAAACAATGAGTCATGGTTAATTACGAACACAAAAAATCTAGGTTCTACTATATTTGTATATAAACATGTCTGAGGTTTAATACTATTATAAAGGTTTTTAAAAAGTGTATTAAAAAACATTAATTTACAATAAATTTTAATAATTTATAAGTGTGAAATGATACATATAATTTTAGCTTATAATTAAGAAAAAATAATTAATGATTTTAATTAAGGAATCCTTGACAGTTTTACACTTAAGAGACCTCATGATAAAAAAAGTTTGAGAAGCACTGAATTAATTTTAAAATACTTTATTTAGGAAGGTTATAAAGATATTACTGATTACTGATTAACTTCAAGAAGCCATTAAATTAACTTATAATATAATTTCATAAAAATAAAAATTACTGGATTTAAACATTTTTATGTATTTATTACATTAAAGAATTTATTTATCATTAATATAATTAAAATACAATGAAAAAATTAACAGCAGAAATGTTATTTTGCAATAGGTAAATCTATTAAGTATTGGATGATTAATTAAATATTTCCATGTACTATATGATATTATGTTAAATATTATTTAAATTTTATTAATTTAATTTTAATTATTTGAAATTTTTTTGTTAATATAATTTTGAATTGATTACCTGGCAAAACATTTTTTACAAGTTGTACACTCAGTAAGTCGAAGTTGACTTTGAAATTGCATTGGAAGTATACCTTCTTCAATTAGACCAGCTTTGACTAGAGCATTTTTCCAAAATAATGGACCAATTAATTTAGCTTCATTTATTTGTCCAGTAGAATTTTTTTCTTGAATTATAGTTTCTAGAAGTTTTTGATACTCTTCAGTATTATAATCAGTTAATTGTTGTTTTCTTTTTTTAAGCATATTTTGAATATCTTGTCTTGAACTTTCAATTGCTTCCTGAACAGCATCTCGTTCACTTTTTTCTTCTTCAACCTAAAATAAAATAATGCATTTAATTAAACATGAATACAAATAATTTTCAGTTTGTTATCTCACTCTCTCTAAATTAACATTTTCCATTTCTCGTTGCTGTTTTTCCCATGCTTTTTTTGCAAATAAAGGGCCAAATGGTTCACTATCTTTTCTCAACTTTCGTGAACCAAGTTTTTTCTTTTTATAATATGAAACTTTAGGATTAAAATCTTCATCACTATCAGATGAACTTGAGTGGTAAGGTCTAGGATTACGAATTGACATTTTATTATGTACATCCATATAATGAATATAATAATTTTTTTCACCAACAATAGTTTTTCTACAGAGAGAACAAATTAATGTCCTGATATTATTGTGACTTTTTAAATGTGTTCGGAAATTTGCTATATGACGAAATTTACGATCACATATTCGACAATGATGAGGTTTTTCTCCTGTATGAGTTAACATGTGTTCATTGTATGAAAGTTGACTTTTACAAATTTTAAGGCATTCATTACATCTAAAGTATTTCGAAGGCCTTATTGAAGAACAAGGTAAAGGTTCACTTATACTGTTAATATTGCTGTGGTGGAATGTCTCATCATCAAGATGAGTACGTAAATGTTCATCTAGATCACATTGTGTATTATATGATACATTACACATAAAACATGAATAACATTCATCATAAATTTCTTCTGTTTCACTTTCATGCTTAGAATTTTCAATAGAATATAAATCTGTTACTTTGTTTTCAATCTAAAAAAAATTTAACAAAATATTAATAATATTAGTGAACAATTTATACTTCAAATAATTCACTAAAGGACATAGCTTCTTCAATAGAAACAATTTTGTTATTTTTAAATAACAAACTATATTTTATTTAACTAGCATTAAAAAGATAAGATGAAGTTAGTATATTACTGTATAGAATTATATCGTATTAAACTAAAAAGTGAATACATAAAAAATATTAATGTTTAGAAATTTAACCTTCAAATAAGTTTATAATTTTAAAACTTAATAATTCATAAATTATTCAATTTTGTTAAGTAATTTATTAAAATAATTAAAATGAGAGATCAATGATAGGTATTTTTAGATATACAAATAAGACCCAATATATAATACAAAATATTTACAGAAAATACAATTCAAATTTTGAATAGTATTAATACAGTACTAACTTATTAAAATAAGATATTTCTCACAGCTATTTTATACAATTATAGTCGTTTATTAACAAAATTTTACTTTTTTTTAGCATTAATAAAATTATACATGTACCAGAATTTAAAAATTACAAACTATAAAAATATAGGTAATTAAAAATCATTTAAAAATCTAGAAAAATGTATATAATATAATTTCATATCTTTAAAAAAATAAATAAAACAACCAACAGAAATAAAAACAAACTGTTAGCCACTTTTAATAGATTATTAATTAAAGCATAGGCAGATGTATTATTAAATATTTATGCGGACTAAACAATAAAATTCTACCCAAGAAATAAATAACTTAATTTCAAAAATAATTAGGACCTATAGAATTACTGTTATATAGTATTTTTGTTTACGTTAAATTTATCTCAATTGGTAGCACACAACGTATATTACCAAATCATGGTTTTCCAGCTTGGATGATAGATACTGTAAACCAAGTGCATCATAATCTATAGAATTTTCTTTAGAGGTATCATCTTGAATTGCGTCAATTGGTTCTGTTTTTATAAAGTTTACTTCTGTTTTGAATCCCATATTATCCATATTGTTTTAAACTAGAAATATTAAGCCATACACAAATAATTAATCACTGTAAATTAACAAATTAACGCAAAAACTACGTTGGTTTTAAATAGAACTTGTTTTGTTTAACATTCTACTATTAATTATAAATCACAAAATAAAACCAACGAAAATAACCAAAAGATGTTGCAAGTATATTTCAAATGTGAATGCATGCAAGTGATAATTATCATGTTTCACGATATATATATTCAACCGTTTGCTATCTATTGCCAACGCTTACCAGTCAATTTAATTATTGTAATACTAGCAGTATCAAAATCCTAAGGCACCTATAAAATTGAGAGTACTACAAATTTAACGACGAAAAGTTTAAATACTCACATAATATTCACAGACACCGGGGACCCGTGCTTACTTGAATTTTGGATGTCGGGTGTAGATTACGAAAAATATATAGGTTTTAATATTGTGCAATCTCTTTGGTCAGCCAGGGAAGATATTTAAAATTTAAACTATTTGGCGGTATGTGTACGATGTCAAATCGATGCTCAAAATTATCATCATTGAATGGTTGTTCCGAATTGCGATTTGATTTAACCATAGAGAAATTACATTAAACTATTCATTAAAAAGACTTAAAGACACGAGTATACAACAAGTAACACTACATAACCAATAATAAGCAATACTCGAATATAATAATAATACTCAACGAACGGATTCCATTTATTATATCAAATCTACTGTGAATGTAAATTAACCAATAAAATACATTTATGAAAAAATACGTAGTCAGTAGTTATCAATAATTCAAGTAATTAAGGTACACAATAATTTTAAGACAAAGGTATAATGTTATCATTAAACAATGTTCACAGTTTAAATAAACTAAATCATAACACATTTTAAAATTTAACCCGTGCTTAATCGACTTATTAAAATTAAAAAGTTTGTACTTATGTAAAAGAGAATTGAAAATTTAAAATCTTCCCCAAAATATTTGTTTGGCTACTCAACTGTCTACAAATATCAATCGTGTTTCGTACGTATAATACTTCTCCATACGTAAAATATACGTTTAAGTTTTGAATTTTTTTTTTTTTTTTTGTCAAAAAACGCGAACCGACAGATATTCACCGTAAAGTAAATATATAAACAGGGTTTTTGATTTAATTTAAGTGTATACAAACCAACTGTATGATACATTTATATTTAGGAAAATATTTTTTTTTGTTTTTCATTGGAATATTGCTTCAGGTTAATTTTTTTCTGCACGTCAGTTATGGATACAATGGTGAACGTCCCTTCCGAATTTCATAAAACCATATGTAACTTATAATTCGTATTATATATTAATTTAATAACCTTATAATTTTATTATTAATAATACAATTATTTCACATACACATTTCACACTAGATCAAGATGCATCATACACACTATCCATGCAATAACGCAGAACACGTATGTGTTCGTGAGATAAATAACCCAGAGATAAAGAGAGTAACCCACAACTTTTTTAGGTGGTGGATGGAAGGGTGATTAATTGACTGCTAAATATATTATTGTTATTATTGTATGATAAAATATATACTCCTGAGAAAAATGTAATCTAGCAGCCCACATTTAAATTTTTAATACCACACCAAAGATTTACCTCGACCGAGATATCATCAAACAGCTTCCCCTCACCTCTTTTCTGAACAACAAATTAATTAATTTAATATTATACATTATTACAACTAATTTAAGGATCTAACTTATAACTACACATATATTTGTGTATTTTTATACAACTCACAAGTATGAAACCAATATTTACATTCAGCAGAATGTCACTGGTTAGTAGGTAAATGAATACTTATAAATATTATTTCAACCTAACTATAAAATAATTTGATCAACTCACTTTTATTGAAACTGATTGCAGTTGTAAAACTAATAGTACTAGTAGGTATCTAACCAATTTTCGAACAATTATACATTTATGGGTATATAAAAAAAGACAAGTATAATTTATAAACTTAATATAAAACTTTTAATGAATAACATAAAAAGTAATCAGTAATACTTCGTATACAATATAAATTATTACGGTAATAATTAAATAAAGAGATTTAGGTAGGTTAATGGCTTAAGAAATTTTTTTTTAGACGCAAATTTTTCAATAATTAGGTTTTATTTGCGTTTGAATTATATATCTTTTCTATGCTTATAATCAGGGCTCGGAAGTACTATCAAATGCTATTTTTTCTAGGTTCATCCTAGAATATCCAAAGTAAAATATAAATATGTTTCTCACTACTCGAATATCATATACAAAATTTAATTTTGCTATTTTTTGCATATTTCCAGGTTTTATTGCTATTTTGCTAATTTAGGTTTTATAGTGCTATTTTCTGGTATATTTTCACATAATGTAGAAAATAATCACATTTTGTTGATAATAATTGTATTTACTTAGTTATGTTTTTTAAAAATATTTTAATTATTGGAAATAAATAGACATTATCAAATATTATTTTATTTTTTCATCGACAATTTGATGTATTAATAGTTAGTGAAGTCATTTTTATTTCTTTATTATAACTTTGCATTAGATTATCAATCATTTTGATAATCTAGGTTAATTTCCAAGGTAAACATAAAAAATAATTTAATAATAAGTACATTTTTACAAATATATTTAAGTAATTTAACATTTTTGTTAACAGTTTATAATTCAATCAGTCCAGACTGTGGGTAATAAGCCCAACAATTTGTAAAATTACATTTTTTTCAAGTTAAATGTATATTTTTTTGATTTTTCGTGCTATTTATAGCGTATATTTTAGAGTTTTTGAGTGAATATTTGAGAGCTAAAAAGTAATATTTTTAGTGCTACAACTTCTAAGCCCTGCTTATAATCATAAATAGTTCCAGTTTTGAGGATGTAATTATACTGTGTAGCCGGTTTTTTTATGTATTTAAGTTAGATATGATTGATGATTGCTTTAATTAATATGAAGGATGTTAAAGATTTTGTAAACAAAATATACGACATTGACTAATGTAATTTTTAACATAAAATGCAAGATTTTATCTTTTGTACTCTCACAGTAATTTCGTCCGTGGCGTAGGCACCTCTCGCCACCCCTTTGCTGCGACCCGGCTCCTTTAAACCTAAACTTGTGTTGGAATAGTGAGTTTTCATGTAAGTTTCTAGATAATAATAAAATATTAAGTAGCGGGCGAAAGGGTGATCGCTCCCTTGAATCCGTATTTAAGGAATCGATTATATGTGTGATACACATTTCAAATTTTTTTAATGTGGATCATTTTATAACGAAATCAAATTACGCGTGGCTATAAATACTGAACTGGAAATTTTGTCGAGTCCGTATTTAGTGAAAAATTAAATGAAATGCAAGCGTAACTTTCAAAACATAGACAGGTGTTAAAAAAGAACTACATAAAAGTCGATTCTAAGTGAATCCGGTATTTGATTAAAAAAAAAGAAACCACAAATACTAAGGATTTACCAGGTTTAAATATTACCAACAATTTTACCTGTAAATTCTGAACCTGAATTAAAGAAAAAAAATGAGTCGTCCCCCATAGAAGTATAATTATAAGCACTAAAATAAGCATTTAAAACATTTTAAATTAAGCAAAAATATTTATTTAAAAAAAAAAAAAAACTATAAAATTCTAACTAAAAAATCAAACAAAATAAAAATAAATCTTCACTTTCCATACTTTAAGGATTTTATGGATTTTCTATGGGATTTTTCTGAAAAATAAAATATAAATTGTTTTTTCTGTTTTTGATCATTCTGACGTTTGACACTCAGTTCTATTTTCAGCATGGAATATCTTTGTTAATCCTACAACGATGCCTCGGATGGTGACGAACTACGTGACAACGATACGAATTATCGTATAACAAGATAATTTATTTTTAATTTTATCAAAAACGAATTTGCAGGTGAAAACTATAATAACGTAAAAAAAACTGGTCAAATAAGCAAAAATAATCAGAAAAACTGGAAATAAGCATTTTTTTGAAAAATTGCTGAAAAAAGTAAAAAAAGGCACCTTCAAATTTCATAATTGTACGTGTTATAACTTGACATACACTTCTATAGCACTCTGCTACATTTTAAGTCAATCCATAAAAATAAGCAAATGCTTAAACTCCCGAGCCCTGGTCATCAGTATTGTTTTTTCCGGGTTTGGTAAATTGAGTCCCATTTTATTAATTTTAGGTAAACTGAGTCTTGCCTAAAAATAGAGTCTCTCGAATAGAAATGAAATCAGTAAATTGAGTCCCTTGTGTAAAAATTAAAGCGGTAATTTTAAATATGGTGAAATGCTGTTTTTTTTTTTATTTAACATACTTTTAATTATATTAACACAATTATATACTACGTACATTAAACTTACATTTATCAGTTATCACATATCATATGCAGCGTTGTTGTAGATAGTTAGGTACTTACATAAATGTTGCATAATAATACTGAGCGAAATATAATAATATTTAACAATGTAAAGGTAAAATACATTTACCTATCGTACTCGGTGAATTTATAACTATATCAACGATTATATTTATAATTTAAATACATTTAAATTAATTTAATACAATAAATATTTTAGACGGGACTCAATTTGCTGCTTTAACTGTTATACGAAGGACTCAGTTTACATATTTCGAAAAAAGATAAATAGTTTTTTCTTACTAACAGTACATCAGTACTTACCTCACACGATCAATCTTACAGTCAGAATTACTGATCGTGTGAGGCCCGCTTTAATCTTAAAATTCTTTAAGTGAAATATATGTTATATCAGGATATATAGAATTCAATTTTTCACCAATATTTTTATCGCATTTTCTAGAAGACCTTCATTTTTTATATTATCAAAGTTTTTCAGATCTTAACAAAAAATATCTGCATATATTTCTCAATATTAAATTCCATACCTAATTTTGATTTTATTATTTATTCTGTCCATAAGAATTTGAAAAGTGATTATTTTACACTCATTAATCGCTGAAATTACTTAGAAAGAATCGTCTGTTTTATAATTAAATAACTTTTTAGGTATTCGACGTCTTTTATTTCGAAAATCACTTCCAACAATATATTATAATTTATTTATAGAAATTATAATTTCGATTTCATCAAGTTCTTCATTCGTGTAATTTATAAATGTATTTGTTTTTTTCATGAATCTATTAGGAATAGTCTTCAATTTTTTTTAGCAAATCCTACGTATTGTCTTTTCATATTGCTGTTCCATCAGTCGAATTCCCAATACATTTATTTGTTGACATGCTTTTTGATTGTAAGGTTTGAATAACTTTATCAGCAAACGATTGCTCAGTTGAAGTAGTAACTTGTAGTTCATTTCAAAATGTATTGATGCAATGTATATTTAAATTTAAATTTATAATAATAATAATATTTTTCACTATAACGAGTGTATTAGTCCATTTTGTCAAAATATGTAGCAGCCCACCGGGATACTTCCGGTATTTCGGTGGGCCTATCCACCCCTGAACCTGCTACAAAAATTATTTTCCAAATGAAAAATAAAAATTAACTACACCAAATCTTTCCGTGCTACATTTTTTCTTTTGTCTTAGGGGTTAACCACCTATCTCACTAAACCACTCTATCATTCCTCCAGTGGCGTACCTACTCAAGGGAGGGAAGGTTAGGGGTTATATTCTTTTCTATTGTCTTTTTTTTTCCGACTTACAGAAGACAACTTGTTAATTATAAAAGCTGTTTTAGAGTCATTACTTTTTATTAGTTATTAATAAAAACTTAATACATATGACCCACAATAAACATTCACTACATAACCTATATATATAAATAAATATATGTATACACGACACGTGCACTGGAAAAATACTATTTCTGAATTTAGATCTAATATCAACGACTTCGAAATAGTATTTGATGATACATTCAAAGTTTGTGCTGAATTTAATATAAATATTTCAAAAGTTGGGAAATGAACAATTTCGTGTATAGTTGATCCTAATGAAAATACATAACATATTAATAGAATATAAAAAAGAAGAAATTAAATATTCATGTTATTTTTGTAACATTAGATGATGAATTTTTAAATTCACATTTTAATCAAGTGACTTTAAATATAATTTCTGTAGATGGAAACGTAATAAACTTTATAAGCACTGATAATGATTATCCTTGTTTGCCAAAAACAATTAATATTAGCATTGATGAATTAAAAACTGAAATCAGATTAATAAAAAATATTACAAACACAAAATTACCTCTAGATTTATAAATGGTAACTATTACTCAACAGCTCCAATGGCCAAATAATATTTTATAATAATAAATAAATATGTTTTTGGGTAACTACTGGCCCCCACCTACCAAAAAAAAGGGGAGCTTGTTCCTCTTGGATTATAGGTTTGGCGCCATTGATTATAATTATCTAAATATAACAGTAATTTGTTTAATATACTATATCCGTCAGAAGCAACAGTTATTATACCTGTAGCATTAATGTGATATGATCTGTGATGAATACTAGACAACTTTCTTTAAAAATGTTGATAAACATGATGTACCAAGTTGAAAATATATCAATAGAATGCATTAGACTCCTAGAACATACAACAAACTCCTAAAGAGTATACGTAAGCTTAGAATATAAACCCTTAGTAGTAGCATTAATAGTAGTTGACATCTTATTATTTTCAAATAAGTTTTAGAAAAATATAAACATTTAATCATTAACTTTTTATTATAAACTTAGCATATAAGTTATTATTTGAAAATATTAACATTTATAATATTAAAACATTAAAGGATATTAAAAACAAATTAAACTTGATAAGCATAATATTAATATTAAAACACTATTGGTAAAAACCTTAAACATACATTACCAAAATAATAAATATAATTATTAATTAGTATTTAGTAAAAAATAGTTTAAATACTTGAAAAATATAAAAACAGTATTTTGTAATATCATTGTAGAATTATTTATTAATAGTTTTTACTCAAGGGTAAATATCCTAGCTGAAATATCACTAACCATCCAGTTAATTCCTTCCAGTAGGTTTTCTCCTGTATATGCACTACAATGTATTATTTTCCAATGATGAGTTTTAATACGCTCTAACTGTAAAACCTAAAATAATAAAAATAAAAAAAAATAATACAATTTAATATAAAATTAATATATGATTAATAATAATTTATTTTTTAATATGAAATAAGGCTTAGATTTTAAACTTTGAATGAAGAAATAAATAAAACAATTATTAGTATCAATTTTTTTTTCATCAAGCTTTCTGTTAGTAAATCTAAATAAAAAAACTAATAATGTATGGAACACTAGAAATTATTTGAAGATTATAGAATAACAATTTTTTTATTTAAATTTATTAACAGAAAATTTGATGAAAAAACTAGACAATAAAACACATAAAACTTAATGTTGAACTTCAACAAGATCAAAGCTTAATAGTTTTTAGTAAAATTTGGTATCTAGTTTTGAGAAATAATAATATATAATATAATATAAAATGTATTATAATATGTATGTACATAATTTGATACATATTTAAGTTAGTTACAAGAAATAAAATATTTAATGCAGAATGCACTGATTTGTTCTCAGAACGGTCAGATTGTAATGATTTATTATTAATTTAAAATATATAGAACAGTTACCTCTTTTATTTCTTCTGATGATAAAGCACCCGGTAAATCTTGTTTATTAGCAAATATTAACAATGTAGCTCCGGCTAATCTCTAAAAAAAAAAAAAAATATTAAATAATTTTTTAATTACTATTTGCTATGATAAATGAAATAGATTACAAATATATAGGTACGTACATTCATTAAAATTTAAAATGTTTCTAAGATAACAACGTAGTAATAAAAACTGTAACATTGAATTTTAAAATTTTTATATTTTAGACTCTTATATTTATATATTTAGATGTGGCTCTCAAAAATCACTAGAAAATTGTATATTTAACTGTATACGTTAAGATGTGATATAAAATAAGTAAAAAAGGTTAAAAAAACTGTTTTGCTGTTTTAATGATTGTAATTTAAAAATTGTACTTTAACATAAATTTATTGATCTCTACTAAATAACACTTCTATTTTTAGCAAATTAAAATTGATTGCAGAAAGATGCAGTAGACATTTTTAATCTGAATTAATTTTACTACTTATACATGAATAATAAATTAAACTATTCAGTGAATCGCTATAGTATAATTTAAAAAAATTATACTTCTAAGATTTTTAAAGTATGAAATTTCTCTTCTTAAATACCTCTTCTTCAATTAAACTATGTAATTCAGTTGTACAATCACCCAGTCTTCTTTTATCTGCACTGTCAACAACCCATATAAGACCATCAGTACTTTCAAAATAGTTACGCCAATATGATCTCAATGACTTCTGACCACCAACATCCCATACATTAAGTTTATAACTGAAACAAAAATTATAGAGAATTTATTTTATAAAAAAAATAAAAAAAACATTCAAAACATTTAATAAGTGTACAATTATAGTATTACATTTAGAAACTTATCACCAAATAAATAGATTTTCTGATTTATTATTCTTCTTTTTCTTCTCCCAATTATTTGGAGTCAGCCACCATTGTCCTAAACTTCGATCTTATCCTTATATCAACAGTCCTCATATCATTCTCAATTGTATCCAACTAACTCTTTTTTGGTCTTCCTCTTCTTCTTTTCCCTTTAACATTCTTTTTTTCATTACTTTTATTTCTTCTCGCCTCATCACATGCTAGAATCATCTTAATCTATTTTTTCATCTTGTCGACTATCAACGCTACACCAATACTACCTCTGACATATTCGTTCTTTATTCTATATTCTCTTGTCACTCTACTTATCCGTTTAAAAATTCTCATTTCTGAAATACTCATACTTGCATAATATGTAGAATTGGTCTCAATACCTCCTGTAAAATTTACCTTTCAGCTTCATTGGAATTCTCTTATCACATAAAACACCAGACGCTTCTCTTCATTTTATCAAAGCATACACACTCCTATGTTTTACATCCGTGTCAAATCCCAAGCCTTTTGTAAAAATTATCCTAAATAGATATTTATTAAAATTTTCGACTTCATCTATTACATCACTGCTAATTGTCATTGGTTTCCTCGTACTGTCAACTCTTGTTTTCTTCCTCCAAAGTCATATTCTATTACTCTGTTTTATTTCTACTAAATCTCAATCCCTTTCCTTCAAGGACTAATCTTCATACATCTAATCTATTAACTTCATTCAGATTTTATCCTACCAAAATTATATCAACAGCAAACATTATATATATATATATATATATATGTTACTGGCAATATGGATAATACGGTATTTTGCAAAATGCCTAGGTTATATGTAAAATAATATTGACAGTCACGTGTTTTATTTACATTGCCTAAAGTGGATCAGCAATTTGCATAATGCCTAGGCATTTTGCAAAATACCTGAATTATCCATATTGCCGGTTACATATATGTATATAATACCATATAGATATTCTGATTTATTATATTATTTATAAATATATGTTTTATATATGTATTATCATTATCTGTAAATAGATATCCATATACATAAAAAATATTTATAAGTTGAAGTAATTACTTTTTATGATCTAATGTTTTTATGTTAAAACCCAAGGTCGGTTCAATTGTATTAGTTGGTTCTCCGTTATACTTTTTCAATATTGTTGTTTTTCCAGCATTATCCAAACCTCTGATAAATAAATTTTGTTAAAGATAATTATATATTAAAATAAATATTAAGAATACTGAAATTAACTATTATCATTAGTACAAAAGTAAAAGTATAAACTAAAAAACTTCGAAGTTTGAAGTAACTTGATAGTTTAAACAGTTATATTTTAAAGGATACAAAATTAAGATCCTCATTTCTTTTTCCTTTTGTTTCATCTTCTTTAGAACTGTCATCAATCCCATTTTGTATAATATATGTTTATAATTCTATAATATGTAGATATCACTTTTAGTTTTTAATAAACACTGAAAAATATTTTTCTATAATAACAATAACTTATTTATTCCGTTACTTTCATTACATTTACTAAATCGGTTTTCATAATCTCGTTTGTCCAGTGACAAGGTATGATATGATATCACAAACTCATGAATATAAAATGATAAGGTGAGTTATAAATAAAATATCTTCTAAGACCGTGGTGACTGGCATAGATGTAAGATAATAGTACACGTGAGAGACGTAAGATTTAATATAAAGTCCAGGTTCGTATTTAAAAATTTGGCGTATATAATTTTTGCTCCCGCCCAAAAAAAAAAAAAAAAAAATTAAATTTAATGTAAATCTTATTATTTCGTCTATAGTCGAGATTCTTTAATATATTAAAATAGGTATAACTTATAAATTAAAATTGTTTAATACTTTTTTTAATCAACAAATTATAACATAATAAACATACTATTTTCTTTTTTTTATTGTTTTATTTTTTTTTCATTGGGTACCTACATCATTTTTAAAATTAATTTTGCTAAAATATTTTGTAGCCCCTGAGACTTGACGTCCCCGGGAATGTGCCTACCCGTGCTCCCCTAAATACGAGCCCAAAAAATCGGATACACTACGAGCATTTAAGTGTAATTTAAATGTGTTTAAATTTAACACCGTAATGTAACAGAATTCGCTTTCACTTGAATGTTACGTGTTACTAACGATCAGTGTTTAGGGTCGATCACTACCGTGTATCGGTTGTTCGCCGATCTATCTATCACTTATTCACAGTTTGTTCTCGGGTAATATGTCAAATTATACCATATTACCAATTTCAAAAAATCCAAAAAAGAAATCACAGAAGAAGAATTAATCCAGGTTTTTTCTTCAAAATCTTATCGAAATTTCTTATTATTAGATTGGTCAAGATGAAGTTAATAAATTGAAATTGAATGAAAAAAATAAAACACGTTGAACTTAATATAAAAATGAACTTTTATTGTTAATTGTTGATTATGTTTTTTTTAGTATTTTGAGTTTGTCCTCCCCCATTTTAAAAGCCTGGATACGCCACTGCCTTTAACCCCTCTGAAATATTAATTTCAATACTAGTTCACCCAGTCGAAATATTTAGTGGTACCTACTTGAAATCGTGTCAAACATTATGTATGTATTATCAATGTTGGATTAACGAATATTTCGCCTGGAAGAGAATTTTAAAATGCCGCGCTTTACAAACCTATTGTACAGTTGTATCCAGGTATTGTAACCTTATGTTTTTTCCGATTTCGGTAAGGGTTTTCAGAAAAAAATTTCCGAGGTTTCGGTTTAAATCATAAATGTTAAAAATGTGAAACTGAGCTTACGGTTACGGTTGCGGTTAATACCGGTTATAACCTGTTACCAAATAATATTTTTAAATTAGAATTTTAAGTGATTTTAACCGTATAACTATCTACTTTATATATGTACCCTCTTTATGTTATTCTTTGTAAACTAATTCTAAAACTAATTTCTTTTTATTCTTTTATTATTATATATATATTAGTGATGGGAACAATCGAGTGATTTCAACAATTGAGAGGTTAGTAATCGAGAAGATTTAACAATTGAGAGATTCACTCGAAAAAAATCTCTCGGTCAGTACTTAGTTGATAGTAACTATTTACTGATTACTGAATAAAAATTTAAAATTCTAGTAGGTAGTACCTAGTGTAATATTATATTATTCAAACGAACGAACGATTTCATAATATAAGTACGTTGTATTACTTATAATAAATACATTAACCATAATACATTTTAATTATTTACCATATATTAATGAACCATAAAATTAAACATGTCATATTTTTTTGGGAATATTTTAGTTTATCATCAACTTCATATAAATAAAATAAAACTACATCCTTGTTTAAAACAATAAAAATTGATACTTATTAAATTACAAATCAATATATAGTAAATAAAAAAAAAAACGTTATAAAGTTAAAAAATTAAAAAATGTATAAATTACTGTTTAAAAATATTATTGTGACTAAAAATGGATAAAAACTAAAATAAAATATAATATCACAATATCATAACATTAAAATTTGTCAATTTTAAACTACTACATTTGTAATATTTAATTTAATGAATGCATCTTTACAAGCAGTAATTAAGAATTTGAATTGTTGGATTCAACGATAAAATACCAAATAAAATTTTTAAACTTTAAAATATGTTATGTATTATAATTTTAAATAATCAAAACTGGGTATTGGGAGTTAGAATACCCAAATCTAATTATTATTGCCAAGGGCGTCCGCAGGGTGGGAGGAGGAAAGTAGGGGCATCTGCCCCCCCTTGGCTTTTTCATGGGTCAATTATCATAACCATTATGTAGTATAAAATATCATAAAATAAATATTTTTTAAATTAAAAACATTTTTTTAAACGTTGAGTGCCACATAGTCGACAAATGTTATGTGGATTTTTATGGGTGTATTATGTCATCGATTTTCGATGCACTGTTTAGACTATTATATGTGAATATTAAATATTTAATAGGATCTCGTGATTTCATTGGTATCATTGAATATAAATACCAAAATACTACAAGTATTTCATATTTATAATCATTAATCAATGTTGGTGTATTTGGATTTTGCGTGGTTATTTTTGGTGGGTATTAATTATTTTTTCCGAATAACGACGGCGGTGACGACGATGTCGAACAACGCACTAAAATATCGTACATTTTATATTTATATTTTATATTTATATTTAATTGATAAATTGTATATTTATAAATATATCGTAACATTGGTATTTTTAATATAGGTAATAGAACTATTAGTATTTAGTATCAACATTCAACACCATTTTATGGGCTTTTCATTTATATTAATTAAAGAAAAACTATTGTTAGGAAATATCAAGTATGTATGTTTTTCATTCAATATGGCTTTACAGTTGACAAGACTACGATATTTACGGTACATGAGATTTGAAAGACGAATTGTCGATAGAATAATAAAAAAAAATTGTTTGGTAGTGAACAAAAAAAAAAAAAAACTAAAATTAGTACTAAAATAAAACTAACATTTATATAATTTATACTCTAAATAATACGATAATACGGACGAAAATATAAAATTCCGAGCACTATAGTTATAATAGCGTAATACTAATAAATACTCTGAACGATCCTGAAAACAACTTATAATTGTGGGGTAGGAAATAAAATATTATACTACTATTTTCTGTACACATTTTCAGTGAACATTTTTCGAGGATTAGTAATTCTTTCTAAAAATTATAACGCTTTAGAAAATTTCAAATCTGTCGTTATCGCCGTTAAGAAATTGCCGCCATTCAAAAGTTACCACTGAGGGCAACTGCCACATTTGCCTCCCCCCCTACCCCGGAACTGTATATTATGTAACCTTATGTATCCTTATTTTAACTATAAAATAATAGTAATTTTTCTCCATTTTGTGGCGGTGCTAGGCCTGAACTCCATTTATTCACTATATTGATAACGATGAAAATAATTTTTTAGAAAACATATCAACAACATTTGGGTAGGTAGTATGTATATTTTTTATAATATATTACCAAACTGAAAATTATTATTTATTCGAAATAAACAATAATTTATTTATAATTTAAGTAAAAGTGACATGAGAGTGTGTTGTACAAGAGATTATTACATTTTCATACGAATAAAATTGGTAAATAATTTTGAAACTGTATAAAAATGAAAGTAATATAAACACTTTCTTTGTTTACTGATTAATAATTTAAATAGATTTAGAAAAATGTCCGTTGATAGCTGGTTCATCGGCGGCATAGTTAGACATTTCTTGAGGAATCACCGCACTTTCTTCGATACCGGTACAAGGACGACACATACATTCCAGTGGAGCTTTTGTAGTTACCTATGATCAAAAACCAAAATGTTTTATAGTAGGTAAATATTGTACTATAATACGGGACGTGTTTATAATATTTTATATGTTTATTGGTATATAATATTTTCGGTACATAATGTACAATAATACAATATATTATTTATAAATGGATATAAATTATAATATAAATTTATATATGAATACAATTGATGGGACCCTTATTGGCTGTACTCATAATTTGCTATTTAGTAGCTTATCTCTAGCATAAGTAGTATAAGCTGGGTTTACACTACACCATGACGTGTAATTTACCTGACCGTGTGCTTTGAAAATGTGTGATACCAATAAATATCTTATGATGATACTATCAAATTTTAGTTACATATATTCGCAGTTTTTTTATTAGATATGAAATATTTTCATAAGTTTTAATAAATAATAACTGATGAATAGTAAATTATATAGTAGAAAATATGTATTATATTATTATTAGGGCTCGGAACTTAATGCACTTAAAAAGTACTAAATATGCATGCACTTATGCGCTTAAAAAAGTATAAATATGCACTTAACTTTTTTTAACGCAAAAATTGTTCATAAATAAAGATATTTTATTAAATAAACTCGTATATAACAGTACAAATGTTGTTAGTATATTATACTAAGCTAAACATAAATTCTAGGTATAAATACATAAGATAAAATATAAGTAAAATAAATAGCTTGAAATTTGAAATTTTCTTTTAAAATGTTTTCATTAGGTTTTTCATAGTGTCATGAAAATAATTTCAAGGTTACTTAACTGTAAATTGAATAGTCCAATAAAATCATGCAAATGCAACACTTTCTGAGCCCTTTGTTATTATGAATAATGTTATCATAGAATATTAAATTATTACTATTAAAATCGGTAACCACACGTTCAAAATTGGATAAAATCAACTTCACGGTATCTTATGGTTAGTGAGGTAACTTGTGATTTATTATACGGTATACCTTAATGTATCAAAATGGTTCAAACAACCAGAGATAATTATTTTAGAAGACACGACATGGCACGGTGTAGTGTGAACCCGACTTAAGATGTAAAATATAGCTATTGAACATAAATTCAAGGATGGGACATTTAGGTTAAACTATTATAGTAGTTCAGGAAGCTCTATAATACCATTATCAAGACGTAAGAGAAAATTAAAATTTGTTTCCAGCCTTCTGTCGGTTATAATATTCAGGCTACATTGGCTCATAATTAGATAGAAATTATGGGATGCGTGATACATTAATATATAAATACTGATATTTTATCTCTCGTTGGACACGTTTGACTTGATTTATTCCACAAAAATTAAAAGTCACACAATGATTATATCTCCATGCATACTCTAAAATATACCTCATAAAATCACAATATAAATATTTAAAAATTTTATCGGAGATACTAATTTAAATTCAATACAAACTATTCTTATAAAATTTGAATTTTCAATGCTTCAAAAAACACTCTATCTAAATAATTTTGACAAATAAATTCACGATCAATCATAAAAACAAATTAAAAATTCTTATGGTCCACTAATAAAAAGAAGATACCATAAATTTATAATTAATAATCAATATGTTCATGTATTCTATAGAATGACATTAAATTAAGTTTTGAAGTATTAACTATTGAGTTATAAGTTAGAAATATTTACCTACGAAAAATGGACTAATTCACTAATTAATCGAGATATTCTTATGATAAATAACAATCCTTAGATTTATTAACTTTTATAAATATCTTTAGATCATACATAAAAATAAGGAGACAATAGTTAACAGTGAGACTTTTTATATCATTAGTAAATAGTGCAATTTTACCATAGCTATTAGCGCTTATAGTAAACTATAGTATAAAGCAAGTAGGTAACTTATACTTGGGAGACATGGTCCCTGACAAAAGGAGATGAGAGGAAATTACAAATGGGAAACTATAATAATTAAAAAAAAGTACTATTGAAAAAATTAAATAAAACAAGATCTCTAGGAAGACCCAAAAGCCGATGGATTAATATAATAGCCAGAGACTTGAAATATATAAACCAGAACATGACCTTTGAATCAACTTACAGAACATGTGGATGGCGACATTATTTAATGGCTCAAATGTTCCTTAGTAGACCAATACACTGAGAAAAAAAAAGAATAAGAAAAAGAAAAAGAAGTAAATAATGCCAATAACAAAAAAAATGTCCTAACCTAAAGAACTTCAGATATTTGTCCAGATGTTATATCAATAGTACCGTATTTGGCTCGGAGTACTTTAACAAATTGCTTACGATCACGAAGATATAAGAACCAACTAACCAATAATTATATTCTTATGCCTGAGACCAAGCTATCCAACATTTCCATCAAAAAATTATGATCAACGCGATAAAAAACCCTTAGTGAAGTTCCTAAAAATAACATTCACTTGAATAGAGTCAATAAATGAATAGATTATATAATTAGAAATAACTAGATTTTGAAAGACTGTTGAATAGTCTTGGTTATTGAAATCCATGTTGTTCAAGAATTTATATCTGATTTAGCAAAACTTAAGATTAACGAGTTTTAGAGCATAATAAAATTAATTACTATTCGGATTCGTCTATTATTGGTAACGCTGAAACTATAGTTTGTTATATTTGGAGTTAAAAACATGTGTCTATTTTTAAATTTTCTAGTACCTTTCTAAATTTTTTCTCGCCTTGTTTTGCTTTAGGACAAAAGAGTGATACTGAGGCTTCTCGTTCACCACTCTCTTGACAGCACATACAAGATCTTTCCATTTGCCATATTTTTGACCCGGAAACCTTATAAAAAAACACCATATTATTAAATTGATTATTCATTAATTATTTTTCTAAAACATAGTTGTAAGTTGTACTTGAAGATAACTGCTGCAACGTCCTGTACATGCAAATGAAGGTATTGGTTTTGGTACACATCCTGGATACTGTAAGACATGGATAACGGGCGTTACTTGGCAGTCATCACTAGATCTAGCGGTTACTACCACTCCATTTCCATTATCAGCAAAGGCCATGCTACACATAGCCAATACTGTCAAATATTCTAAAATTATATTCAAACTGTTTATTTATTTACTATAAAGGTTTTAAAAATGTATACGGACTTCTTTAAAAAAAAAAAAATAGATAACATAAATGTAATTATAATAATGTGTGTTACATTAGTATATAAAATACGAGTATATATTATTATGTTAAACTTAAAATATAGATATTCTTTTACTTAGCGTAAAATCAAAAATATTCACTAAAAATAATATGGTTAAAATTTCAAACATAATTACTATATTTTATCATGGAAATTAAAAAAAAGCTTAAAAATTAAATTCAAAGTTTAACTTACTGAAAAATTCCTGGTTGATGGCAGACATTACGACTCAAAGACCATACTGTGATTAATCTAGTGAGTGGTAGCCGATTTTGAAGAGCATAAACTTCCGACCTATGATTTATTAACGGGACAGCCCTCCTGGAGGGGTTACATGGTTTATGGATTATACTTCTCAGCTGGTAAACTCCCAAAAACCACATACACGTAGAATCATTTAAAACCAGACGGTTCATTGGCGTCAAAGAAAGTGAGAGTTTGTAAAATAGTTTTAATGAAAACGCTAAAAACGAAAATAAATTGTATTGTTTTTATTTTTTTCAAAAAATAAATATACAGTGTAAATAAGTAACTCATTGAATACCAGATTGTCCAGGATTATAGTTATTCACAACGTTCCCATCCATTTTAGTGTTGATTTAATTTGATTAATCAATTTTTACTGTAATTTTTAATAATTATTAAATTGTAAATAATATATTTCTAATTATTAGAATTCTGAAAAATATTTAAATAAATTAAGAACATTTAGAGATCTCAATAAAGTCAAATGTTTAAAATTAAGTAAAATAATTAAATAAGTTTTTTTTTTTAAAAATATCAAGATAATACCGCAAAAAAAAATCAAAATTAATGTTACTCTTTTAATTTATTATACGGTGCTTTTTGTGAAAGTGAAATACCATTGCTTTCTAGTACAATTTATATCTTAAATTAATTAATTTTAAAAATATGTTTAGTCTAATTAATTGTCAATAATAAAATATAGTAAAATATCATAATGTACCTATATACCTATATATATAAATTAATAAGAATAAGAATATTATAAAAGTAGTACAGTCTTATAAAATAATCTTAATTTATTCATTGGTTCGAAAAAAAAAACAAAACTAAATAACTATAAATATCTTTAAATCAACCATAAATTTCTAATTCATACATATGGATCGTTTAATAAATAACAATGACGCATATGGTCATACACGTATTCGTGTACGCATGGCCATAGCTAGAAAACTATTGGGGGGGGGGGGGTGTTAGAGTGTAATTGTGTATTTTGAGTAGCAAATTTTAAAATTTCAAATGTAATAGGCATTTATAAAAAATGTCAGGGGTTCTGAACCATAAAACCTTCTTTCTTGGCTACAGCATTGTATGTGTCATGGCCTTTAACTATAGTGGAAACGTCAAAAAATCATATAGTATCATGAGGGAACGGAAATATGAAGAATTTATTTGTCTAAAAATTATCATTACTTATTCAGGAAAATAATTAAAAACAGATTTCATCAGTAAATTATTCAACTTTTTATTTTTATGACAAAAATATTATGGTTTTTCAACTTAAAATTTAATAAAATACAAATATGCATTAATGAAGTCTCATTCCGAGACAATTGGCTGACCCGAAATATATTATTGGGACACTGAGACGCCATACTCAAAATTAGTTCTGTCCTGCTCAAACCGGGACATATGGCAACCCTACTTTAGGTATCATCGTATTGATATAGTGTATCCCTAAATTTAGTCACATTTCTCATAAAAACTGTACATTCTAATTTGAAATTTGATTTCGAAAACACCCTGTAAGTTTAAGTTTACCTTAAACTTAACTGTATATACTTTCAACAAATAATATTGCAATGCAATACATATTTAATTATTACATTGAATATTTTCTTTTTAATATTTTTATATAACATAGTCTAGATCAAGGATTGGCCACTCAAAATTACTAGAGGGTCAATTTTTAGAAAATAACATTTTCGGGCTAAAACAGAAAAAAAAAGGTTATTCAAAATATGAATTTAAATTAGCAATATACACAGAATTAATAAATTCAATACACACGACTGCACGATATGAATCATACAAAGAAACTGATATAGTAAAATAGTTCGGTACAATTTGTTATGGTTCAAAGCTATACTTATACATACATATGACATTTAACCATTTAACAATGTTTAATAATAGATAACAATTATTATATCGATAAGTTATAGTATAGACGATAAACTTTAAAATTATATGATGTAATTTTAAAATATAGTACGGGCCAGATAAAAAATGCTCGAGGGTCGCCAATTGCCCACCCTTGGTTTAAAGAAATATTTTGTTATAAATTTATTGGTATACATTAGAAAAACAAAGTGGCCATGAACGTATCAAAAATAGTACAATTTAAAATTTCATGTAATACTACAATTCATCCATTACTCAAAGAAATATATATTTATGTATATTTAAATCTCGTTTACTGATTATTAAAAAAAAAAAAAAATAATGGCTACTACACACACATTTTTTCTATTTATGTTTCAATATGGTATAGTTCGATAGGTATATTATATAAACTAATAATAATATATGACAATAACCAATATTAAATTGTGTTTTGCTATACTATTATATTGTCATCTTTAATAGGAGTTACAATTATATAAATACCTTATATGTTTAAAGTTAAATTAAATTAAATATTGTTTAAGATTTACTAAACTTACATGGTTACATATATTAATTTCGTACAAATTAATTATATTATAGAATACATATTATTAACATAGTAATTAGTATATGTGGTTTAAATCAAAAAATATAATATTTTTATTTAACACAAAATATACTTATATATATCATATATTGTGTATTTATTTTACAATTTTATACATTCAAATTTTATATGCAAGAGTTTTTAGTTCTTTAGTTTTATTATACTTACTTTTAAAAATATAAACACTGGTTGTGATATATTTTGTTTCAACAAGATAAAAATTTTTACACCACATGACCACCTGGGGATAAGTTTAACAACCCTCTCTATCCAGCAACACTTATGTGAGCTGGAAGTAAAAGCTTAAATATACACTCTAGAAGTCATAAATAGTTTTGTTGTGAACGTTAGTAGTCACTATTAACTGATCAGTCACTGATCTGAACTACTTCGATAAACTATACTGTCAGCTGTATTATGTAAGTATTTAAAAAAAATGTTCATATTTTGTTAAATTTTAACACAGACATTTATTTGTTAGCAATTATGAACACGACTCAATTGTTTATAATTTCCATTGCGGTTTTTCTCGTACATAGCGTATTCGCAGAAGATCACCCAGAAGAATGTGAGACTTTGCCTTCTGAATTGCATATCATAAAAGGTACATTTTGTCATACGGCTTACAATAAAAGTAATTGTTATCTAATAGTTGTGTAATATATTCAGAGGAGTTTGATGAACTTGGACGACTTCAAAGAACATGCAATGGAGATATAGCAGTAAACAAGTGCGAAGGAGCGTGTAATTCACAAGTACAACCCAGTGTCATAACTCCTAGTGGATTTTTAAAAGTTATTATTTCGTATTTAATACCTAATGTTTACCACACGTATTATAATTAAGTATTGATTTCATGACATGCAAATAGGTAAATGTTTCAAACATTAAAATTAATAGCTTAGGAATAAAAAAATCAATTAAATCAAATTTTTATAATTTATTTTATAAATTAAATTTCTATTCCACAGAAGTTCCATTTGTCGTTATTTGAATAATTACTATTTAGTAGTATGTAGTTTTATTTAATGATGGTATATGAAATGTATAAGGAGAGAATAAAAATTATTGTACGATAGATACGGACAAACTTAATTATTTAAAATATTCTATTTGCTACATTTTTATAAATAAAAACATATTTTATACACTTATTAAACTATATAAAATTATTTTACATCAATATCAAGGTTCATAATAATATTCTAAAAAATTATATTTTATTATAATATATAAATAAGTTGGTTATTTGTTCAAATTTCATTCCTATAATAGTATAGTTTGTAGGTTAGTTTACAGTTCCAATAGGTAGGTAATCTAGATTGTAGATATATACGAGTTACGCTTTTAAAACTAATCCTGATTCGGGCTCCAGAGTATATATGTATTATTTTAAAATGAATATCTTATTTGTAAATTGCTATGGAATACTTTATTTTTAAGGATATTTTAATACATAATAGAGCAAGATTTTATGGATGACTTCAAATTTACAACTTTTTTTTTATTTATTTTATGCTTATACGTAATTTAAAAGTTCTTATCATAGAATTACTTTTAAAATGTATTGTTTCACTAGTATGTTTATATTTTATACAGAAATATAAAATAAATCTGACATTTATGGTAAAGCTATAAATTATTAGTTCTAGAATTAATATACATATATTTATTGATTATTCCACATATGCACCTTATAAAAACCAAATTATAAAAATGTCAAATGTTAATTTCATAATTATGGAAATAATGACTATATAAATTTTTTAAATATTAAAATAATTAAAACTGTGCATCAGGATAAAGGTATTGGTTAGATAATTTAGTTTAAAATAATAAATCTTTCATATAATATTTATAACATAAAAAATATATAATAATTAAAGTTCAACTATTTTAGATTTAAGTTAAAAATTGTATAAAAGTAAAATATAATAAATTATTATTTCAGGAATGTTATTGTTGTCGTGAAACGTTTCTGAGAGAAAGGATCATAACACTTACTCATTGTTATGATCCAGATGGCATGAGATTGACGAGTGAAAAATTGGCTACTTTGGAAGTTAAACTTAAAGAACCAGCGGACTGCAAATGTTTCAAATGCGGAGATTTTTCCGGCTAAAATTATGTTTAAATACATGTAATAATCAGCAACCTTTTCATCGTACTATTTTACCTGTGTTATAATTATTATTTATAATTTTAGCAACTAAGAATATTTTTGTAGGTACCTACACATTATAATACTGTTCATACATTTTTTATTATTTTGGATTAAATGTAACTGCATATTAAATACATATTATTAATTATTAATTTTATTTTTTTAACAATTTCATTAACATTGCTATATATAAAATACAATTTAAAAATATAAATAAGTTAAATAATTAGGAAAAACATCTGCCGATATTAAATTTTATTTTATTAAACAAAGTTAACCAATTCCTAAAGTTACCTTTTGGTGATTAAACAGTTATTATGAAAAATTATTTTAAATTTAAACATTAAAAATAATACATGTTCATTATTTTGATAAATAATAAGGATAAAATATTGAAGTTACTATTTAGGTTCTTATCTTTATAATCAGATTATTTAAATTATTATTTATATACCATATACTACTATTTATATTTTTCCTGAATTGACGACGCCGTCGCTTATCATAAACACCATATAATTTTTTATTATAAAAATATAATTTCTTATGTACCTATGCAGTGGCACCGAACTATATTTCAAGAAGAGTGGCAGTATAATTTTTTATTAATGCAAAAGTGTAGTATAATATATAATATGCCTATAAACATACTATGAAAGACAGAGTACCATATAATTTTACGCCACTGAAACAAATTATAAACATATAAAAAAAATCCCATAATTCATGGACACCCACCCACCTCTTCAAACAAGAGTGGTGGCCGCTACCCCTGAAAGGCAGGATCGGCGCTACTGTACCTATGTATATTTTATCAGGGGTAAACGCAGGAATTTTTCAAGGGGAGGGGAAAGGTATTTAAATTTTTTAATTTTTGTTTCATTATCTAGTTAGTGATAAAGTACCTTATTGTTTTTGACGTGTTTTCTATCATATAGGTAGGGAACGTAAAAAAATAATTAATTAATTATGTGTATAGTTAGAACGTTAGAACTTAATCTTACAGTATTTATTTTAATTAATTAATGTGCAACTTTAAATCAATAAATACATTTTTTTTTATATAAATAAAATAAAACCATTGATTTGATAATTTTAGGTTAATTATAAAATTAAATGTTTCTAGATTCTATAAAATAAATAAAGAACTACCAATTACCAAACCATTTGGTATTTACTAACTTAAAATATTTACATATAAAAGTTGAAACAGTGCATCGAAAACCGATGACTTAAGAGGGAGCAACAGAGAAAAAAATATGTAATACACCCATAAAGATCAGCATAACATTTGTCGACTAAGTGCTATAACTAAGTGCACTCAACGTAACAAAAATTGTTTTTAATTTAAAAAAAATATTTATTTTGTGATATTTTCTACTACATAATGGTTGTGATGATAACCCATGAAAAATATAAGAAGGGGCAGACGTCCTTACTTGCCTAAACCTAAACTGAGATTCATCCCTGGGCGTAAAATGTTAGAGGGTGTAATTTTTTTAATTATCAATAACTAATTTGATATTTTTAACTTTGTTAAATACTGTAATTAGGTGAAAACTCAATACGTAGGTTAGGTTAGGTTATATATTAATTTTTACCTTAGGATGGCGGCGTCAGAGAATAGGAAACTCAGAATTACTTAAGAATGGTAAATCCAGGAGGAAAATCAAGAGAGATAAATTCATAAGAGATAAGAACAACGAATCCCACATCTTCGACCATGATTTCCAAATAAATGATTTTATCACTAGCTTGAAAGAAATGAAGAATGGGAAAGCGGCTGGGTACGACGAAATTACAATAGAACAAATTATATTATTAATATAATCATTATTAATATTATATTATTCTTATTTTGTTTGATTGTAATGTTTCTTATATTATCACTATTATATTATTCTTATTTGTTTGATTGTAATGTTTTTGTGTAATGTAATAGGGCCTAGTTAGCACGAGGCTATTTTTGGATAGTGGCTATAGTTTATAATAATAAATTATATACTGTTGTTGTTGTTTAATGTATGCTTAATGGTGATGAAAAATTAAAAGCTTGCGTTTACCCATTATGTACGAATGGTTAGTTAGCGTATATCCATGATGGACGAATTTTCTTAAAAGTAGGTATACGCATAAATCCAAAAATAGAGACCGAGTATATGGCGTATACTTACGTATACCCTCCAATCATGGGCATCCCTAGAAATTTTTCTAGGGGGGGGGGCAAAATTAATTTAAAAAATAAATGAAAATTTTTTTATACATTTTATTTATAGTAAATTATTATACTTCGTCATTATTAAAATTATGAATTAAAACATTACTGACATTTAGGCTAATCGCTGACGGGCAATTTTCAGTTGCGCGATAGTTGCGCAACAATTGAATCATAACCACGCTCACAAATGCAACTAAACTGTCGTGTATGACACAAAACAAATACGAGTATATAATCGCGCAATCGAATGATTTGTGACAAAACACAAATTAATTAGTTGGTCAAACTAATTGTATGTTTAACTAGTTGTATGTGAGCCGATTATCATTTATCACTGTGGACGTCACCAATTCGATTAAACTGTTGCGCAACTATCGCGCAACTGAAAATTGCCCGTCAGCGCCTAGCCTTATGTATAATGTACAATTAAAACATCACTCAAAAAATACATTAAGATAAAATAGTCCGATTATTATTATTGATAGTTTTCATAGATAGCCGTCAGCCGTGTGTTGACAT
Organism: Sipha flava; assembly: GCF_003268045.1. Classification (NCBI taxonomy): domain Eukaryota; kingdom Metazoa; phylum Arthropoda; class Insecta; order Hemiptera; family Aphididae; genus Sipha; species Sipha flava. The sequence continues at coordinate 290,429 of NW_020271739.1, forward strand.
AATATGTTATGGAAACTTAGATCTATTTTTAGAAACTAATTTATCATTTGGAATTTTACCAATTTCTGTGAAAATAACATTATTCCAAGGGAGGCAAGTGCCCCGTCTTGCCCCCCCTGGGGACGCCCATGCCTCCAATACACCACTGTAATTAACCAATATAAACCTATATAATTATGTAACATAGTATAATTGACAAAACAAAATAATTACTATAAAGGTTTGTATACTTGTAATAATAATATATTGAGTAGTGAGAAAAATTAACTACGAATACATTATAATTGTTTTGTCGAAAAAATAACAGTAGTGCCAGTTGACATTAACTTTTACTAACTTCTGTGTTTTTTTAGTTGTTTATTTATTTTATTGTTGAAACAGTGAAAAATCATTATACAGTGATATATTATAAGTATCTTATAATGATGTATATAATACCACGGTCAATAGGTTACCTCGTCACCAAATAAACCATAGGTACTTTCTACTTACATACCTAACCTATGTTGTATGCTGGTGTTACGAGGAGTCTTACTTCTATGTATTAATCAATTTAATTAATACCTAATTAATTATGTTATAATCAATGGTTTAACAGCGATAATTTAGAATTCCATTAAGGATATACATTTTTATTATCTAGAAAATTATAGGTTTTCAAATTTTTATTTTTTTTCTTATGTTAAAAATTAAAAAAATAATTTCATAATGACGTGTTTAATAAAAAAGAAAAGCATTTAATAATTTTATAATTCTTGTCACATTATATCAAGCCGTAAACGTAGATCATACATACAAAAAATGTTGTTAATTTTTCTTTCCCAAAAGTGTTAGTTTTCGGGACTTTGTTCATATTATGCGCTCTGAAAAAATCTACTCCAGAGAAGTATGCAAGCACATAACTGCTTATGAACAAACAGAAATTAAAGCTGCAAATTCTATTGTGGGGCTGTGGGGATGTTAAAATATACTTAATTTAAATTGAGGAACATATCAAAATTAATGTTTCACGACTCAAAGAGTGTCAACCAAAGATGAACACATGTAAAAAGTCTGGTGATAAGGTTTGAAGAAGTATCATAACCTTAGTATTATTGTTTATTAATCTTTAATGATAAGTACATAATTGGTAAAACTAATATTTCGTGGGGAGGTTCTCTTCGCAACGAAAAGCCCGACAGCGAGTAGTCCAGCGGCGGAGCGGTCGTGGTGAATAGTGCGGCGGCGAAATGTCCTAGACCCAATTTTTTGATGCAGGTCATACGGGTTCCGCGCCGACAATATCCGACGTATTTTCAGAGAGCATATTTATAAATTACTAGCTGACCTGACAAACGTTGTTTTGTCATTTAAATTATTTCTAGGGAATATTTTGCTAGAAAAAAATAACTAATTTAATATAAGTGTGTAAGTATGTGGTATATAAGTGGAAGAGGTATGGAGTGCTGTGAACGGTGACGAAATATAAAAATGAAAAAACATCAAACATTTATTTTTTTAATAATTTATTAAAATTGATCCATTAAAATTATATATATATATATATCGCTAATTATGACAATATTAGTAAAAAAACAATATCAATCCCTCAGTGCAACAGTGTACAATATTTTTTGTTATCCCATCTTTCGCCATCACAAACTGGATGGTTCGAGAGCACGCCACGTATAATTGTCCGTGTGAAAAACATGATGTGCTCAAACCACAGACAGACATCGTTTGCCCTTGAGTTTAAAAACTCTGTTGGATAATTTACAGCTTCAGTAGCATCGTAAACTGTATCAATAGATTTGTATGACACCAAGTCTCCTGGTAACAAATGTTGTATCTTGAGATTCAATTCGTTGAAGTCCATATTTTTCGCTGCTAAAATTGCTTTCTGCCAACCATTCATGATTTGTGTATTGTCTATGTAGATTGAGAAATATCTGGTCAGTTAGAGCATCTTGCGAATCAGTGATTGTGCAGAAGTCGGTCAATAATTGTATGCATCCCGTTTCATTCGTAGTAACTTTCCCATCACCCAGGGGCGTATTTATGGTGGGGGGGACGAAGAGGCCCAGGCCCTCTCCGAAATGAAAAACACCATTGTTAAAGATTGTTATTTTTAATATGGATATGTCTTAATGGGGGTTTACGAAAATTTATCGCGACACTGAGAATGTTGCTTATGCGATAATTTAAAATTTTATATTTATAAAATATGTTTATTCTTTTAAGAAAATATGTGGTGAATTTTGAGTGACTCTAATAAAAAATTTGTTTATTACAATGTAGTTTTTATACTTAAAAAATAATAAACCATTAAAAAAATTGAGTTTCTTATTTTTCTGATAAAGACTGTCGAGAAGTCTTATAGTATTAAAGTAATTTTTTTCGTAATAGTGTGCTTCCTCCTTCTTTTCCACCCAAAAATCAAATACATAATCGGCCCCCTCCGAAATGAAAACCTATATACGCCACTGCCATCACCGAAATCCAACAATTGTTTTGAAAACCTTCTGCACGCAGCTTTTTTTGATTGAATCTTAAGTATCGTAATCGTTCGCTCTCTATTTTTACATATATGTCGACCATAAAGTGTTAACAAAGCTCACGACATCGTAGAATAACGTTGTCCTGATCGCATCTAATCACCAATCGAAATGCATAATAATCCTTCGAACTAACATTCTTGTTTGTTTTGGTACCTGTTGCGGGATCTTGTTTAATATTTATGCTATACCATATACATATAATATACATTTAATACCAAAAATTAAATTCATAGTTTTTAATAGTTTTTTAATAGTATCATTTGTTACGTGCCAACCGATCGATCTGATGATTCAGTTCCAACGTCTCAGTCAACGCTTGGTTGTAGGTGTAGGCAGGAATAATTAAGACTTTTTAAAATAATTAAATTTATTTAACTCATAAAATTATCCTTACTACAATTCTGTAAATATTCTAAGTAGAAATTATTTAAGTCCTAACAATTGTAACTTATAAAAATAGTTAGAAATATTTCTAAGTCCAGACCATAACATACACTGACGTGAAAGTGATCAGTGCAGCATAGCCAAAACTCGTCTGATTTGCCCTTGTTTTCGGGTCCCTTTTATATCTGGTATCTGCATGTGTGTGTGTAAATCCCAAGTGTGTGTGTGTAAATGAAAACTGATAATAAAATAATTAAAATAAGATAATTTCCTGTGAATTCTGTGAATTATCTCTCAACCGGCCCGTAATTAGTGACGCACAGATCCAGGATGTGGTCAACGTCGCTGTTTTTACTTATTTTAATAAAATAATAAAATTTAATAATAATTTAATAATCTGTCCACGGTTGTGGTTTTTGTAGTTCTGATTATCTAAATAGTTGCAAATAGATTATGTGTAACTATCCGTAGATGTTAGAATATGTGTAACCATCCATAGATGCGTTCACAGGAACCCCCTTGTTGTTAAGTATTCATATGTGACAACGCGGGACGCGACACATTTAATAATTCATTTTCAATTGCGCAGTTATTGATCGGATCAAAAATTATTAAATTAAACTACAATTTATTAAACAATAGCACTTAGGAGTATCGTAGATTATCATTATATATTATATATTGTATATTATTATTGTATTTCCTTCCGTAGATTATTTTCACACGAACAAATAATTGAACTAGAATAATAATAAATAATTATTATTTCATGATTTTATTTTCTTTTTCTTTTATTAATTAAAAAACATGGCGACTATGACCATTGGATGAGATTTATAGTAATGTACAAATTGTATTAACAATAATAATAAACTTAAATACTCGATGTAAGACAATAAAAGAGTTATATTAAATCATATTGAAAAGGTTAGCGGTAATGATGAATTTGACTGAGATGGCAATTGAGTTAGGGTTCAGGTTGAGTGCTGTAGCGAGTGAATCTGGTAAAATAGTTTTTTCTCTGATGTGGCATCGTTATTCTTATTAATGCTCTTATCAGCATTATATTGTTGATACAATGATAAATCAGTGTAAATCTTATCAATTGTTCACGTTTGAATTTTTTAATTATATATTAACAAACAGCTTCTGCCAGCACAAAGTAATTATGAAATATATGATTTTTCATACACAGTTATTCAAATAACTCGATTGATTATAAGTAATCAGTATATTTTTATCTTACGTAGTACGAAATGTTACTTTTTTTTAACTAAAAAGAGTATAACGAAACCAATGAAAAAGATTTGCTGTTGACTATTTTATTAGAGTGTCATCTGTTTACTCTAAGTCTTTTGCGATGTCGATTATTGATAAACTTGCAAGAGCTCTAGATGGGCTCAAGTCAAATGATTTAATTGGACGGTAAGATTTAAAGTTATAAAAAATGTATTTGTTTAATCATTAAATTATTAATTTTTAAAGGTCTGGAGATAAAGAGAAATATTGCCGAGTTACTGCTGATTTAATTTGTGCACCAATAATTATGAATTTTTCATCGTTTCCTGACTTACTACACAAATCCATTGATAGTTTGTTTAAAATGTGTGACCATTCTGAAGCTAATATTAGAATGGTAGCTGAAGAAAATTTAAACAGAGTTGTCCGTGTATGTATACTAATATTGAATTTATGTACATGTCACATTTATGTGTCAATATTAAATATTTAATTATTCTATATTTTAGTGCATGATAGATTTTAGGAAAGTTGAAATATTTGTTGAATTATTAAAAGAAATTAAAAAAAATGATACAGTTCGTCGATTAAGAGCTGCTTTATCAAGATTTGGAAATATATGTCATTTAATCAGGTAATTTTTATATATAAAAGTTATAGGTATCACTGAATTTATTTTTTATTTGTAATGAATTTTTATTAAAAATACTCCAAAATATAGATATAATATAATTAATATAATTAATACAGTATAATAATGTATAGTAAATATTTTATTGAAAATAACTCCGAGATCATTCCAGAAAAAGTTAATAATTCTGTATTTTCCAGTCCTTCAAGCCGTTCAAAATTTGTTTTATTTTTAATACCTTGTATTAAAAAAATAGCTATGAGAACAGAAGATCAAGTCGCCGAAATATTAGCGCAAACTTTTCCAAAAATCATGCAAAACTTAGGGCATATTATGTCTGATAGTAATATAAAAGTAAATACTTTTAGACTTGTAGACTTTTATGATTTAATATTTATAAATATTAATTGCTTACAGATGTTATTGGAGGTTTTTGTGAACAATCTTGTTACAGATTCTTCTACCATTCGTAGATCTAGTATTACTTGTATTGAAGCATTAAATCTTTCCAGTAGAAAACCAATGGTTTTTTTTAAACATATGCTGCTCATAAATTCAGTTTTAATGTATGGTAAGTTGTAATTAATGTATATATATATATATATATTTTTATTGTGAGTTGATATAATTTTATATGATAAAAAAATTTCATAATTGCTGTAATGATTAATAAATTGTTTATATATACTTAAAATATAATAACTATTGTATTAATAAATCTTGTTGTGTATATTATCTTCTAATAAACCATTTCCATCATTAAGTTAAATTAAATAAATGCACTTTCTAACTGTTCATAGTTAAGTTTAAAATTAATATTAAGTTAAAATGTTAAATCTTTTTTACTTTCTTAACTAAAAACAGTTATATTTTTAATATTCACTTTGATTTTAAAAACAAAGTAATTTATTTATTTATGTGCAATAATCAATTTGTATTAGTAAAGGAAGATATTTTTTTTAAAATATACCCATAAAATTACAGTTTATTCTTTATATTTAAAAATGTTTCAAAAAATAAGTATTTTTTGCTGCTTACATTATACTTATGTAAATATATTTAATTTTATCATTTTTCTAAGATATTAACAAGTCAATGGGATCAGAGCGTGCTTGGGCTGAAAGTTGCGTAATTATTGGATTATTAAATAGTGTTAAAAATACAATGTTATACCCAAAGCATATTTGTGATAATTCATACGAATTCAAATTAGAATTGAAACTTCTTCAAAAAATATATTTACAGGTACTATAAGAATATTTTTATATAATTTTATTGTTTTCAATTAATTATTTAGAATTTAATATTTAAGTCTTCTTAAATCAGAATAATTATTTTTAACTATAGTATTAATATCTTTATTTGATTTTCCAGATATTTCGTTTTTGTTGTTTTTCAATTTTGCATCCAGACTCTAATATAGTAATGTGTGCATTAGAAACTCTAACTCAAATGTTTATATCTTGTCCACATGATACGCTGCAATTTCTTGTAAAAAAAAAAATGTTAAATCAAACAAAGCTCTTTGAGACTGAAATTGGTTAGTTGAGTTTAAAATGATAATAATTTTTTCTAATATATGATTTTAATATTAGTGATAGTTAAATTAATATTTTTATAATTTTTTTACAACTTTTTTCTAATCTCACATAAATAAGTCTAGAAAACAATTGAATTAGTAAAATCAATTAACATAATAAAATTGTATTCTTTTATACTTAAATATTGCTTATTATATTAAATTTTATATTATTCTACAGTGTATTTCAAAATGATTTATCTGATTTTGGTTAACTATAAATATTGTTCCTGCAGTTTGTGGTAAACAAAGCACCAACCATCTGAATGATAGGATTATCCAGTATTAATTGATTACTGGTAAATTGTGCTAAAGCGCACTTTAACCAAGTAGCATGATTTAATTAGTTATTATTAAAATATGTTCCGTTTAGAAAAATACCAATTTGTTATTACTGTGCAGCGTTATTTTTCAAAAATTTTTAATATTGAACTTCCTACAGCCCATAGTATTCAAAAATAGCATAAAATTTCTCTAGAAATTGGTTACTTATATTGTCTTCATGTCGACCAAGAACTTTGAATGAAGTTGTTGAACAAATTCAACAAAGTTTTGTAAGAATTCCATAGAAATTAGTTCATCATGCATCCAAAGAACTCGTTATTCCATATACAACAATTTTGCGTGTTTTGCTAAAACATCTAAGATATAAACCATACAAAATTCAGTAGCTTCAGGCTCTTCATGATGATTATATGCAAAGAAGACTTAAGTCTTACCTATCTGTCCTTGAGAAGAATGAAAAGGTAGAACAGTTCCCATTGTATCATTTTCAGCAATGAGTCTACTTTTAATTTGAATGAGAAGCTGAGTGTTTATGGACCTCTTCATTCCAAAATATTTTGAATTGAAAAATCGTGTCATAGATGCCATCATTTTAATTACAGTCAACATGCTTCAATAGATTTACGAAGAATTTTAATATCACTTAAATGGGTATCATACAAGTAAGAGAGGTCACATTAAACATTTTTAAATATTATACCTACAACTTAATGTAATCAACTAAATTGTAATACTCAATCTAACCTGATTATTAAAACTTTACAACAAGTATACATTTTTGAAATTGGACTTATCATTTTGAAACATACTGTATTATAAAAATTATCAAACTAATAATAATAATCTATATATTTATTGCCAAAACAATAAATATTCTTATATTTGTAGCCTGTTTTATTTGTAAATTATCCATTTTTTTATTTTCTTATTAAAATTGTGTATTTTAATTTTATTATAGCTAAAATGCAAGCTACAGTAAATTCTATCAAAATACCTAGAACCTTAGCCGAGAGCTTACAAAAATCATTTCACTACAGTTCATCTGAAAGCTTAGAAACTTCATTTGTTCAACATTCTCTACCAAAATTTGGAGAAGAACCAAGGTCAATTTCACAATCTATTGACTCAGACAGACCCTCATTATCATCAGCTAATTCAATGACAAATTTATATTCAGAATTTGGCGATGATAGTGTGAGTGAGATTGATTCAATTGCAGATAATGTATTTTTTTCTGAGTATGAAAGTACTCCTGAATTTGATATGCAAAGTTTAACTTCTGAACATAGTTGTCATTCAGCTTCTGAATCAGTTTTACAACAAGTATGTTATAATTTATTGTGTACAAATTAGTCTTATTTAGAAAATAAACATATTTATATTTTAATTAATAATTACTAATATAAATAATTAATGTATTATGTTGGTTTATAGGAATTTGAATTTATAAACCAAATTTGTGAAAATGTTCCTTTAAATGTAATTTGTGTGAAAATTACTTCACTCTTCTTAGCACCAGAAGTCAGTAAATCTATCAGAACTGGTATTAAATCTTCTGCACTTGGATGTCTCACAGAAATGTTGAAAATTAATCCAAGTTTAGCTTTCATTTCTGTAAATTTGTCTGGTATTATAAATTTATATAGAGAATGTTATAAATGTAGTTTATAATAATAAATAATTACAGTAAAACCCCTCTAATCCGTCACCTTTGGGACTGGTGGTATGGTCGGAATGCGAAAAAGGTCGGATTATCAGAATATAAAAAAACATTTGAAAATAAAATATTACCAAATTTATTTATTAAATTATTTTAAATAATTAATTAATAAAAAAATAGAAAAATAGTAAACGGACAATTAATTTTATAAATATATTTAGCCACATACTATAAATTGGAAAATCTATATTTATATCGATAATACTATAGTCAGATCAACCGGAATGGCGGACGAGAGGGGTTCTACTGTATTTTAAAATCAAAAATAAAAATAATATCTGGTACTATCATTTATAGGTATCGCCAAAACTATATTACATATTTCTATTAGCTATACCAATCATGAAGATCATCTTTTAAGAGGCATGGCTATTAAATTAGTTGGGACATTTATTGAAGTCATTCTTAAAAACAATTTTGGTGAATTTAATATACAAAAATATGAGACAGGTTTATCAAATGTAGTAATTACAGATCTAATCAAAATTATTGTACAGGTATATTTTTTAAATTATTGTGTAGAACATTTTAATTTATTTTTATAAATTTAATTTTAGGGTTTAAAAGATGATTCTTATATATGTGTATGCCATTCACTCTCAGCTGTATCAGTATGTATAATGCCTCTTTTAAACAGTAATGTTTCAAATAGTGCTATTCCTATTCTTGAAACTATATTGTCAGGCTTAAGTTCTTATTGGCTTGTTAAGGTAATATATTTTATATTGATTTATTTAATAGTTAATACTTCTATTTTACTAAATATTGTATTTTATTGTACTTTTTTATTATCTTCATTAAATCAATTTTTATAGGTAAAATTATTAGAAATCATAGAAAATCTATCTTTTATGACTGTATATTTTGCAACTAATAGCTCTATGTACCAAGATAAAATTTTGGATCGGATAGTGTTTAAGTATCTTTATGATAATGAACATAGTGTAAGACATGCGGCTTCAAAATGTCTATTACGGTATAAATTATAATTAATAATAATTTTTAACTAATATTACTGAATAATTTTTAAATATAATTTTACATTTATTAACAAAATATGTTTTTTATATTCATATTAGTGTTGTTCATAATTGTTACTATAAAATTGATTATATGCAACAAGACGTCATTACTTCCTGGGTTTGTTCAAATACGAATTTGTATTGTACGAATTTACTTCAGCTTCAAAATTGTATGTATAGGATTTCTTTTTTGATTTTTGTGTTAATAATAATATATTTTTAATAATTTAATGTATAGACAAACACCACAACATGTATATTGAAGCTTCATTATCTCGATTAGTTAATCGTTTAACTAGTAATCTTATAAAAAATCAGTCAGCTGTAGTTGTAAGTTATACTTGATCTCAATGATAAATTTAATGTTTTTATGTAAAACATTATCTTTTTAGGCTGGAAGCATTGAAGCACTTACAGTTCTTTCTAATACTTTTAAATCACCAGAATATTCAAATATTTGGAGGTATTCCTATACTAAAGGAACTAATTCAGATTTAAGTATTAGGTTGTGATATAATTTATATGAGTTTTATTTAAATTATAATATTTAATACATATTTCTTTAGACCCTGTTCAGGATTATTTACATCTGTACTTTCCATAATGACATCAACAACTGCAGCTTTTGATTTAGAAATCCATTGTTGGATGTTAAAATTGTCTTCAAATTTAATAACAGGTTAGTAAAAATTTGAAAAATATAAAAAATATTTTAACAAATATTAATTTTTTCAGAGTTAGTTAATTCTTCACCGACCATTAATATAAAAGAACATAAAATTGATTTTAGCAAATATAACCGCTGGTTTGAAGATGATAAAGTTAGTTAAAATTATTTATTTATTTTATTATTAATATTATATTTCATATGAAAACAACATCTATATACTTTTGAATTTTAATATTAATTTTCTAACCCAATAAAGGTTGGTGTAAATATAAATCTGCTAATAACTATTATAATCTGTAGAAGTAGCAGTAATTATATCATTTTAATGAAAAGCTATTTACTTAAAAATGAAATAATAATAATAATAATAATAATTAGAAATTCTGTGGTTAGAAAAATATTAAGCATTCATAAAAGATAAATATTTTTCGAGTTAGATGATATGTCTTAGTGTTAGCATAATCTTAAATTTTAAATTCAAAAAACAAAATAACTCAATTTATTACTAGTTTCAAGGTGTTACATTGTTTTAAAGTTTATTTTCAGTGTTTCCTTAATAATAAATTATTTTAACATATTATTTATTTTAATTTTGTAACTTGTGATTATTTTTAAATTAACCCTTTAAACTTTAAAGTAATACAAATTACTGATATGAAAATATAGAATATTTATAAGACATGTATAACATTTTAATTAGTAGCAAATTTTTAAAAAAAAGCCCAGTCTATAAAAATTTCAAAGAATCTAATAAAATAATTAAAATAATTACTCAATGATAAGATACCATATTTGTTTTAATAAATATTTTAAGTAAAAAATTCTATTATAACAAAATTATATAACAATTGACATTGTAATTATTAGGTACCTGTTAATACAATTCATAATCAAGAGTTTTGTTTTTCAAATTTTAATAATAAAAGAAATGTAAGAGGGTCAAGTTTAGGGGTTTACATTAGCAAGGCCCCAATTTGTAAATTTCCTTTTTTTGCTACAATAAATTTGACTTTCATTTTTGAAATGAGAGAAAATGAATCTATATTTAATTAATTAATTAAAAATTAATCTTTTTCCATCTAAGTTGGAAATTTTTTTTTTATATAAGAAAAATTAAAAGATATTTGACTTATATGATTTATTTAGTTGAAGAAATATTACAATGAACTGTGGAAACATGTTCTCAAGTTATTAAACATATTTCGAAATGTTGTATTAGATTACAGAGAACCAACACATACTCCAACTTCTTTTCAAAAATCAGGTAATTTGTTACTATTTATTAATAACTATCAAACATAAAAATATTTTTTTTTTTTTTTAAAAAAAATATTGAAATTGAATAACTGACACTTATAATATTCTGCCATATATAGGAGAAAATGAAAAAGATAAAACAAGTGTAAAGGATATACCTGCTCGAAGTAATTATTTCCATAAATTGCAATCTGTTGTTAGAGCATCTTATAACAACTATAAGGTAATTAATTAATCCATAAATAAAATATAAATAATGCATTTTTATAACAGTTAAAATACATTTTTAGGTATCTATAGAAAACACAAGTAATGAAAAATTCATTAGATTTCTTGAATCAGTTTTAGATGCTTTAAAGACATTATTAAAATTTATAAGTGCAACTGAATGCCAACAACATGTAGAACGTATACTTCTTTGTTTAACAGCAATTTTTAACTTAACGCCTAATTATAGCTCTAAAGTTATTGCTGAAGTAAGAATTTCTATAATTTAATCCTTGTAATTTATTATTAAACTTTTTAATTTTCAGTTGTTTAAATGTTTGACATCAAAGTATATTATGCCAATAAAGCAACCAATTTTTAATAAAAAAGATTCAATGTTCATAAAAAATAATTCACAAACACTATGTATGTACACACAAGCATTACAAATGCCTTATGAATGTTTATCAAACTTTATTGATGCTAAAATTAAATTATCTCAACATGCAAATAAACGATGGGAAGACGAAAGAGATCGTAAGACAACTATGAGTGGAAAACATTATGGTGTTAGTTCTGAAAGTTTAGATTTTTCATCAAATTTAAAATGCTTTCGCCCATTAATTGTTAAATGTTTAAAGGTATGATAATTATACAATAATTTTACTTATAAACCATATTAAAATATTCTTACTGTTATTAAGGTTACTGTTAAAGTTCATATTAATATTTATGTTATATAAATCATTATTTATTTTAGTTTAGTGCTAATAATTTTATCTACTTCAATCCATAACTGAATAACTAATTTACCTAGAATTAAATATTGAAATTAATTTAATTTAAAAATCCAAATTAAATCGGTTTATATAAATTTAACTAAAAAATTTAGAATATACACTAAAAGTTTATAAAAATTCAGTCTTTTAATAATTAATAACTCAATTGTTTTTTAATAAAACTCAATGCCTTGGTTTATTGTGTATAGAAAAAAATTTAACTATAAAACTCAAAATGTATATAATATTTACAAAAATAATTAAAGATTATACAGATAATGTTAGTGTCTTAAAAACAATTTTATGAATTAGACAAAATAATATTTAGATTGAATCTGAAATTTAGATTATCTGATTTAATCAATCTGACTAACTTAAATACAATATATTGTGTATACAATTTAAATTGTATATTTTAATTAAGGTTATGGATTGATCATATTATTTTACAACACTCTTGTTATCACTTTTGATTAACTTATTTTAATAAATTGTTATTTTTCAGTAAACAACAGTTTAATAAGGTTTTATATATTTTAGAAAATCTGTTATGGTTGTAAAAAATCATTGTTAAATCATTTACATGTATTTTAGGAATATGTAAATACTGGAGATGTAGAATTACAATCATCAATATTAGATTTACTTATAGCTCTAATCCAAAGCAAAGTTAACTTAAATGTAATTGACCCAAAACATGAGTTTTTGAAATATATTTTCAGTCAATTTGATTATCTTGAAAATGGACTATACAGGTAATAACTAATAATAAAACTTAAAATTTTATGTTTAGTTTATGTAGTGATTATTATTATACGTATCTAAATTATAGAGATCCAAAAAAAATTATTTCTACCATGTTTCAATTTTTCATTAACTTATCTGAAGATAAAAATCAATCAAATATAATTCCTGAAGCCATTCATCTATGTGATGGCTTAATGGCTAGTGGATATTCTCCAGAATCGTATTGTATGTTTATTTATGTTTATTTATGTTTATTTATGTTATATCAAATCTTGTTAAATTACAATGATAATATACTGATTCATTTTATAGGTATCCCAGCAATATTACCAATTGTTGAATATGTTTATATCTTAAAATCAGCGTTTATGGTAAATTCTTCAGATTTAAAAGAACTTGAAGCTCAAAGAGAAATGCTTTTTGCAATGTTGTTGAGATTATGTCAATTTAATGAAGTAAGATTTACAGTTAAAACTAGTTATTTATTAAAAAATTTATATTTGAAAACCATAATCTGTTATTGCAGGTTGTAAGCATTCTTAGTCTTGTAATAGTGGAAGGCAACGAAGATAAATGGAAAAAACAATCTAGACAACTATTTGATACACTTTATACATCATTGGGAGGCTGCAAGATTCAAGCAACCTTACCATCTTTGATTAACCTATTATTAACATTACATCCATCTTCTTACAGTATTCATCAACAGCTACATGTTATGTTCAACACTTGTTATGATATAGAAGTATGTATTATAAATTGTTATCTTCAAGTGATTCATAGAATAAGAATAAGATTTTAAGATTTCATTTTTAGAAATGTACCTTAGAGCATTGGTTAAACACAGTACTATCAAATTTAATTATAATTCTTATCCAAAAATCAGAAGATTTAATTCTTCTTAGAATTTCAGAATCTGATATTTCAATCAGTTCTAATTTATCTGAACTTACTACACAGTCTGATCCTTTAAATGCATCTATATTAAGCAAAAATAAATGTCCTGGAGAAGAAACTTTTTCAAAGTAAATACAAAAAAATATACTTTTTAATTTGTAAATAGTATTACATATTATCAAACTTGTTTATGTTACAGGTTTTTGTTTAGAGTTATATATTTGTCTGTCAATGATATCATGTTATCCCTTGGTTACCCTCAACCTGATTGCGATAAAAAAGTTTGCTTGTTATCAGAATTTCTATTGACTTGTCAATATATTGTACAATCTGGTAATTATTGATTAGTATGAATCAAATGTTCCTAAAAAAAATTTAATTAATTTTTTTCAAAATTGCAAAACATTTTAATAGTTTAAAATGTCAAAGAAATACTTATTTATTTTATAAATTATTTAATCATTAACATATAAGTAATTTTTTTTTTTTTTTTGATATTTTATTTATTAAATCATACTTTTGGCCTTTTTATAGTAAATGGTTTATTATTAAATAGATTTATTTATTTTAAATAATTGCTATTCATTTTATTTGTAAGGTAATTTTCCAAAAGTTGTAATTTACTTACGTAACTTCCTCAACAACGATCAAATATTTATTACACTCCATAAGAATATCATGACCTTGTCAATGGTCTATCCTTTACTTGTTTTACACTGGGTTCAGTTTATTGGTCTGTTGGATTATGAGGATATTGAATTTTGGAAATCCTTATTAAATACTAACACCACAGAATCACAGTAAATATTATTGATCTATAACAACTATTAAGATTTTAAATATATAATTTATTTTATACAGATTAGGACGTTGTTTTTACTTAAGTATTGTTCAAAAAGGTTGTTTCCTAATATTATGTGAAACATTAGTAAGTAATGATAGAAACTGCATTGATTGCTCATTCATTGTACTAAAATGTTCCTTGTTCTTTTAGAATAAAAAAATTAATTTAGATAATAAGTTGTTAAAGTGGTTCTTGTCAGATTGTGTAATTCAGCTATTGGAAATGGGAAATGAGCCTTCAACACAAGAATTTCTGAATTGCATTCATAAAGATCCTGATTTAAGTTTAATGCATATAACAGCTATTACAGAAAAATGTGTTAAAGATAAAGTAATTAACAAAACTATTATTTTATCTATGATGTTAACATTATTATTTTTTTTAGTTGGACTTGACAAATGATTTGTTGAGAAGTTTGAATGAAGCTCATCCTGTGCATTGTGGAAAAGTAATAAAATTGATTTTACCTGTATTATTGGAAGATTCACACTTAGCATTATCACAATTCGCTAGTTCTATAGCAATTAGGTATTTTCATAATTTAAAGTTATTAGAAACAAACTAAATTAATTTTATCTCTTGAAATAAATCTTTTGATTAGAAAAATGGAATACCTTCTTGCATTACCTATTAGTGAGAGTTCTATTCAATTAAGTAAAGAAGAAACCTTTAACATTTTAGAGTATTTTAAGAATTTCAATATTTGCATAAAAAAGTAAGAAGTATATTATTAATTAAAATAACTAATTAATAAAAGATTACGTTAATTTTAACAATATCATTACATGTTTTAGTCGCTACTGTATATTAATATCTTTATTTAATAAATTTGGGACTCAGTGTTATAAGTTTTCAAGTATAGAAATTGATCAGAATAAATCTGTCAACACTATGAATTTGAAAAATATTTTAATTGATAAAAATTGGTTTTATGACCAAGTTAAGACCAGGTAATTTTATTATTTTACAAGCTTTTATTCTTTGTAGTTGTTGGTTTTGAAGACCATTAGCACATTTGAAACATCCTTATATTTCTCATATTATCACTTTTATTTATAAATGTATGTTTTACAATCTTTACATTTCCTACCATCTAAACCTTTTTTTAATGTCCTTTAAAGCTTGTTCCTTATTTTTTGAATTTTATAATTCTTCATGATAGGTATAATAATTATATTACATTTTTTTCTTACTTTGATCATAAATGTCATTTTTCTTTGAGCATCTGATTATGTCTGTATAATTCATCTTTAATTTATTATTTATTCTTTATTTAGTAAAAAAAATAAAAGTAAAATAAAATCATTTAATAAGCAATTATTATACTTTAAAATAAAATTACTTTTTTTAGATGTTGTCGTTATGACTGTCCTAGTCTTGAGTCGGCTAAATTGTTGTCAAATTTGCCATTACAAGATGTAATCTCTATAATGCGCTGTGATGATTTTAATAATGATATACTACAATATTGTTTTACTGTATCAACTCAAATTACTATTGAAGTTTGTTTTTTTTATTTTTTAATTCAACATGTCAGCAAATTGTATTCAAATATTTATTACAGACATGGAAATCATTATCTGAAGTAGAAACTAGTTTAGAACTGTGTCCATTGTTTGTAGCTGCACGATTTGTCTTAGTTGAACACGTTCAACAAGCTTGTAGTTTTTTGCCTAGGTTTCATCAAGTAAGACATATTTATATATGACTAGGGCTCGGATTTTAAAGCATAATAAATAACAAAAAAAGCACAAAATTGTTTAAAAAAAAGTAAAAATGAATCATATTTATTTTTAAAAAGAGCAAAAAAAAGCATGATAAAACATTAACATAAATTAGTTATAATTTTATAAAACTGAACAAAAAAAACTGAAAAATTAATTTAAATTAAAAAAAAAATTTACTACTATGTATTTGGCAAAATTTTCAGAAGTTAAACTGACTTTATTGTCTGACAAAATGTTTTTATACATAAAAAATGACCGCTCTATACCCACCAAAGTAATCGGTGCATACTTCGATATCAATGTTATACAATTAGTGAGTACTGAGAGTAGTTTCTACAGGCTATATGCAATAGCCAATAAGCTATCAACTTCTAAGCTGTGTCTGTAGATCGATAATCTATACATTTAAGGTCGTTCTACACTAATGGTACGGTCACCGTCCGGCGATGGGTAAAATATAATATCTATATTTATATTAATTTTTTAATTATTATTGCGTGTTTTCACATTTTTTATAAATTATATAAACATTTTTTTCATTACTATAGAATAGCAAACAAATAAAAATTCCACAGCTAGAAAAATAAAAAAAAGCATTTATACTAAAAAAAGCAAAAATAAATTCGTTTGTTTCGAATCAGATTAACGTGAAACAAATATATGTATAAAAATTAAATTTCTATCTTAAATATATAAAAAAAAGTATTTGCTTTAAAATCCGAGCCTTATATATAACTAATAACCTACTTATCGCTCTTTAAATTTGTATATATTCACATTTGTTTAGATATTTTTACCATTGATCAATGAATTAAATGAAAAACAAAATGTATATAAAACACGTATGTGTCAACTTTTTGAAGATAACAAATTTATTAAAATGGTATTGTTGTTCACTTCAGCAATTTCAAAATTTTTGGAATGTGTTAAATTATTATCAAAACAAAAAACAAAAGAACATATTATTCTGATGGACTCTAACAAAACTCTTTTAAGATATACAGTTTTACTTTTTGAGGTAAATAAGGCATTTATAGTTATAAAGTTTTAGTTTAACAGTTTAAATTCACATTTTAGCTGCTAAAATGGAATTTATTCAATAAATCAGCTGCTACAAGTAGGATACAATTGCTACTTAAGTGTGTATATAACGTTTTTGACGTGTGTGGATTGGCTAACGAATTATGCTCTACAGAACTAGGATCCATTGCTTCAACATTAATTTCTGTGGTAGAATTCATTACAGATGATGTACTTTTACTTGTGACAGATGATTGTATGTATTCAATAAGTAAAAATATTTTGTTCGGTTACAATTATTTAATTTTTATATAGATTACACAGAAACAACAGATTTAGTAGATACATGCCGACAAATTTCATCTTTGGTCTCTTGGATTGAAAATTCTCGTCCATTATTATCAAAATTTTATTTAAACCAAATTACATGGTAATAATATTTATTGCAAATCTATATAACAATTTATATATATATATATATATATATATATATATATATATGTGTATGTATGTGTTCAAATGTATATATTTTTTATATTATTTTAGTCTTATCATACAAATAATAAGCCGCCATCCAATGGTAAATGGATTTGTAAGAGTACCTCCAGGTGCATGGAAAATGTTACAAGCACCAGCGAATACTATTGAATTTACTATACCAACAATGCCTATTGATGTATTACAAGAAATTGATATACTGAAACAGTTTGTATCTAGACTTGGTGTAGTTGGCTGGAATAGTAAACAACAATTTGAAGAGACCTGGATGACCTTATTAAGTGTGTTAGTTCCATCCAGTGAGTCTGATATACCAAAAGAGGAACTAATTTCTCGCATACAGGTAAATTTACTCTTCAAATTTTTATCAATTTTGTAATATAAATTATTATGTTTTAAAAGACAAGTAGTGCAGCTGTGAATGGAATTACACAATTATTCAGTCAAACATTGTTCAAATTTTATCCTGGTAATACTACTAATGATAAGTTTTTACACATATCTAGAGATATTCCACTTGATTTGTCTCATCACAAGTAATTGTTTATTAGAAGCTAAGTAATTTTGAACTGTTTGAAAATTATCCATGTAAAATTAGGTGGTTTGTCAAATTAGAAGAAGTCAATGAACTAATATACTCGACTTTTTATTCATTTAAAAGGACTGCTGGCAAAGAAACATTATTAGATCATTACGACTGTAGAGCTAATATTGAAAGAATACATGATAAACATCGGTTTGTATTGTTCTAATAGCCTATATAATTATTTAATTATTTAAGTTATTAAATTGTTGAAGTATAATATAATATTATATTAATAGATACAGTTATCATCAGCTGTCAGTGAAATTTTTGCAAATTGCAATATCAGATCAGTGGAAAAGTTCAAATAATCAAAGTGATTCAAGTAATGTTTAGTTACAAAGTATATAAAATACATGTATATAAATGTATACATTTTTTTTAAGTGTGTTCAATATTGGAAAAATGTTTACTTAAAAGAATCAAGATTTTAAATGAAAGTGGTTTGGATCTGAATTCTTGTATATTATTATTAAAAGAAGTTTTCAATCAGTGGATGGAACCAAAGGTTTTTTAAAACTATGGTTTTTATTATTTTTATAAAAAATAATTTTTTTATACAGACACA
Source organism: Sipha flava (assembly GCF_003268045.1). Lineage (NCBI taxonomy): Eukaryota > Metazoa > Arthropoda > Insecta > Hemiptera > Aphididae > Sipha > Sipha flava. Next base: position 309,623 of record NW_020271739.1, read on the forward strand.
CGGTTCTTTATCACAAATTAATGAAATGATTAAATGTTTGCTTGTTTTATCGGACTTGTTTACTGAAAGAGATCATTATATATGGATGCTTAATGTATGTATGGATTTATCACAATCGCACCACCATGAAGATTTATTATTGCATCAGTATGTCATTATTGCTGCAGCTAAAGCAATGTCTATTTCTAGGGTGGAGGTAGTATTATAATTTTAAAATACCTGATAAATTGGGATACATGGCTACTAATTTTATGCGTGTGCATTATTATTGACAGGATTTAAGTATTCAAGAGAAAGTGTTAAAATTAATTGATAATGGTCTTAAAAGTAATTGTCGTTTGACACAATTAGCTGCTTTACATGGATTACTTTATTTATTAGAAGGATGTTTTATTGTAAATAATGTGTTATCAAGTAGTTCAGAAATTATTCAAATGGCTGTAGATTTTGTGCAAAAACATTTGTGCACTGAATATTCAATGCTGTAAGTTAATATTATTCAAATTGTATTTGTGTAATCCAGGGGTTGTAAAAATTGTATTATTTGTAGATATGAATGTGAGTGGCAATTATGTGTAATATCAATAGCATTCTATTTAGTTGAACATGGGTCTGACCACATAGAAGATTCACTGCTCATGTCACTAGAAGGTCTTACAAAATTAGTATCATCTTCAAGACATTTTAAATTATATCAAGCTCTTATACAAGTATAAAACTTTTATATGTTTTATTAGGCTCGTACACAAAAAATACTCAATAAACAAAAATATTACTTAGAATGCTTATTGGATATTTAGAAATGTCAAAACATACACTGTTTTTTTTCTTTTTTAATTACAATTGAATAGTATGTAAAGATTTTTAGAGGATTGCAAGCTATGATATTCTTTCTCTTTCTATCACACGCACAATATAGGGATTTAGATGTTTTCTATTTTTAATCTACCGATTGATCAGATTGATGTGATAAGAATTTTGAAAACCGATTTAAATTAGTCATAAAGTTTTTTTAAGACAGTGTTTTTTGATTTTGTCTCCCAAAATTTCACAAAATAGCATTAAACAAATTGGAAATATAAAAATTAATTTTTGGGTATTTCAAGTTTAAAATTGAAAAAAATGTGAGAAATTTAATCTAAAGAAGAATTTACAACGAATTCAAATTAATTTTCCGTATCGTCTTAATAGATTGATCGGTACATTGGAAATAGAAAACGTCTAAATCTATATATAACGCGTGATAGAAAGAGAAAGAAAATCATAGTTTGAAATCCTCTTATTTAAAAATTATTAAACATATTTTGTAATAATTTTAATTAACTTTACATCATCTAGTACTGGATTTTTTATATATCACATGTATTAGAAAATATAGTAACCTATATATAGTAAAATATATTTTACCTTATACTTTATAAGTATAGCAGTACCATGAAAAATAACTTAAGGAAAGCATTTACTGTGTTCTTATCTATTAAATTATATTTTGATTTAATGTAATTTTTAGATTATTAAATATTTTTGGTATCTGTAATTAATACTTAATTGATTCTACTGTTTAATGCTTTGAAATAATTTTAGGGTTTTCAGAGGATTATTTTTGTAAAATATTCAAATGAAAATATTGTGGAACAAATAACTGCTTTGGCTATAGATAGATTATCTAATGCTCCACCAGGATTTTCTTTACCAGCTTTACAATTGCTTTTATCGTGCATTTATGCAGGTTTGACAGTATTAATTAAATAATAACTTCATATATGAATACTTTGAATTTTAATATGAATATTATTTACTTTGTAAACAAATGTTAAAAATTCTTTAGGTTGGCTGTATGAATAAATATAATATTTATACATCAAATTTAATTATTTTATTGAATATAAAATCAAAAAAAAATAAACTTTATTGTTAAATTTTAAATAATTTTAAACAAAATATTTTATAGATTATATGTTTTTTTCATTATCTCAGATTATGTGACTGGGTATATTAGTCTTAGGAAAATATTTTGAGATATATATTTATTATTTATACATTTTTATAATTTTGTTTTACTAATTTTAGAACACTATAATGAAAATAGGGAATCTGATATCGATCCTGATATCATAGTTGTTGAAATGGAAAAAATTAGTGTTATGTTTGAAAGGTGAATTTTTATTTTATTTTAATAAATTATTATTCAATAATAAATATGCATTATTTAGGATAAAAAAAGGATGTTTACTGGAGGTAGAAGTGACAACAGTTATAATGGCCAAAGTGTTAACTGATATATTTCCAGCATCATATGTTCTCATGAGAGTTGTTGGTGAATTTCTTTCGCCCAATCAACCTCATCCAACATCTATGTGCACAGTAGTCAATCAGGTTAGTTTTTATATTATCATTAGTTGTTATTTTATTTTATTTTTGTAATAGTTTTTATTTTATTGTGTACTGTTAATTTAGATTTTTGAACAACTAATTAAAGAATCACAATTGGATCTTTTACAAGATTGGGTTATTACTACGCTTAGCAATTTTACCCAGGGTCTTCAAATACCAATGGCCATATATTGTCTCATCAGTTTTTTTATAAGTTCATCAAAAAATAAATGGCTAAGAGCAATGTATTGATAGTTATTGAAAAATATGTTTAAATACTTGTGTAATATCTCATCATTTTAGATTTCCTCATGTGAGATTAAGACTTGGACGATATGATTATGAAGATAAAAAACTGTTGTGTATTGCTGCCATGGATTTTTATGGAAGCGTAAGAATATTAAAAAAAAAAAAAATATTAAGTATTATTTATTATTTATCTTATTATTTTTATAGCTAACCAATGATAATCAAAAGCAGTTATATAAAGAATCATTCCAGTCTTCAATTAAGTCAAAAAATCCTTTCGAAGATATTATATATTGTTTAGAATAAAATTTTTTGAGTACGAGTTCTGCAATAAATTAAAATTAATTATGTTCCAATATCAAATTTTTCTCATAGTGGTATAAGTTTATTAATATATTTAAGTTTTTTAAATTATTAACTTTTTAGAAAAATTGTTATTTTTTAATTATTTTAAATTCTAAAATAAAACTAATAAGTATATAAATATATTTATTTATTCTGCTCAAATAATTTATTAAAAAAACCTGAAGGACATCTTATTCCCATGTCTGTAACTTGTTGTGAAATGTTCTTCCCCAGTGGTGCTCTGAAATAATATAATTTATTTAAATTAATGATATTGTCATACATTTATATTGAACAATATTTAACATAAAATATGTATTTTATTAAGGTCAGGCTAGTTAGCCTTTTTTAGTTAGCCTTTTCACATTATTCAACAAGTTATGGTGACCATAACCACTTCCATGCATTATTATGATAATTAAATATTAACTAACAATCAGTTTTTGTAAGTATAACTAACAAATAGATAAAGATTCTGAGTGGAAATCTTCTGCAAACGTTTTTTGTGTGTATTACAGTATTGGTAGTAAGAATGAAGTGACTAGCGGTTAATTTTTTTTTTCTAATTAACTGTAACTAAAATATTTAATACTTACTTTGATTGTATATCAACTTTATCTAAATTATCGTAAGTGTAAATATCTAAATTTTCATTAAATTTTTCAATGCCATTCCACGCAATCATTATTCCATTATCTGTACAAAGTCTAGGAGGTGGTACTACTAATTTAAAATTCATATTATCACATACAAGATTCAGATGTTTTCGTATGAACATATTACTAGCTACACCACCAGATACTACCTATAAAAGAAAAAACGTAAAATTATTATTTATTTATTTACTTTTTAAACTTGCCAATGTTCGGTTTATTTCTGGTAAGAGTTTTGTTCGATCAATAAATTCAAAACCTCTTTGTAATCGAGTACATATATGTTTAGTAATAGCATATTGAAAACTAGCACATAAATCATAAACCTCTGGGATAATTTCATCTCCTTTTAGTTCTAAAAAGAATAAATGAGAAAAATAAAGATTTTTTTTGTAGTTATTTATACTATAATTTTATGAAATTATTACGAATAAAAAGGCTAAAATCAGATTACTCTATTGTGTATGTTATTTAAAAGAAAAAATTGCTTAAATAAAAATTAAAGAAAAATTTATGTATTTATAAAATACCTCCTAATTCATTAAATCATACAACCTTAATTTGGTTACCAAAAAAATTGTATAAATATAAAAATCATAATCAGATCACTGAATTTCATTAATTTATTAGTAACAAATAATCAGAGAAATATAATTGTTCATATTTAATTGCATACAATTTTTATTTTAATCATAAAATTTAATATCAAATCATTTTTTTTTTTTTAAAATATTAGAATAATCTCATTTTTCACCCTTATCTATTTTATTAAAATAATTTAATAAATAAAAATTATAAACATTATATTTTACCATGTTTTTTTTCTGATTTTAAAATTTGCATTCTTACAGCATTCTTTAGGCCAGAGTAACTAAAATTACAGTCTTTATAATTTGTCATGAATGTTCCTAAATCAAAAGCTTTAGGATCACCTTTCATAGCTGCCTTTTCAATTGCTTGACCTCCACAACAATATCTGAATTCTTTCATATTTTTTAACTGAAGTCGTCTAGCAGCCTAAGGAATATATAATTAACTTTTACAATACTTAAAAAAGAATTGTATTTAAAATATTTGTCAATACTTTGTCTAATGCTTCACCAGGAGCATCATCAATAGATTGCCCAAGCAATAAAAATTCATTTATTTTGTTTACGACAGCTAATAAACAATGTCCACCAGATAAAAGTAAGACCACAAATGGTAATTTTAAATTCTAAAGAAAAGTTAAAAATAAATTTTTAATAAGTCACATCCATATTATAATGAAACAAGTTACTTTATCAACTAATCTAGCAGTTAGAGCATGAGCTTCCATGTGATGAATTGGTATCAATGGCTTACGTGATATTTTACTCAATTCTTTTGCAGTATTCATACCAACTAACAGTGATAAAGGTAGGCCTGGTTTCACAGTAACAGCAATGGCATCTAATTCATTTAAACTAACTTGAGCCTGTTGTAATGCTTCAGTTACAACATTGTTAATGTTTTGCTTGTGCAAATCCCTGGCTACTGGTGGAATTATGCCCCCAAAACTGCAGAAATGACTGTTACATTTTGATGTCACCTAGATTAATTGGATACGTACTCAAGGTGTATTTGTTGTTGAGATTGTAAGCATTCTCCAAGGATATTCCTGTCACTATCCACAATTGCACAGCCAGTATCATCGCAGCTAGTCTCAATGCCCAATACTTTGCTATATGCTCTAAAACCTTGCAGTGTATTCCAATAATGTATACCATAGAGACGAAGAATTTGATTGATTCTCATCACAAAATATATATCAAATTAGGTACAAATTGTATTGAAACAATGCAGATGTATATTGACAAATATTGTGAAAAATAATAAATTTAAATTAAATTATACCTAAAAATCATAATCGGACATGAATATATTATTATTACAAAAAACAAGTTGTATACATCTAGAAAGGTTGATGCAAAATAATGCAACCTAATGGGAGTAAGCTCTAGAACATATAATATTGACTAGTACTATATTATATTTACTTTATTAATTATAAATTACAAATGTATAGAGTAGAGTTAAACTAAAATACTTTATACTGTAAAATTTATATTGTATTTCCTTTTTTTTTTAATATTCATAATGCTGAGATAATTATTATTCTGTGTCGTGATAACGCACACGTGATAACAGGTAATACTCCCGATGTTATAGCTGCCTTAGCTGCCAACGTAAAAAAGTAAAAACTCTTGTAACTGATATACTTATCAACTAGCGAAGCATGTTTTAAGGAGTAATAGTTATGCATTTTATATAGCAGTTACATTTGGGATGTGTCAATGTGTGAGAAGTAAATGAATGTTAAGACGCCTGGTGCCAATGTCGTTTTACCCTAAAAAATACACTTGACGGAAATAGTGATCCTGCCCCGTAGAATCAACCAAATTTGATTTATTTTTTTTTTAATATACAAATAGAAGGAAATATTCTACAGGCCGCATTAAACTCTGTTTTTTCAATATTTATTCCCAACATTTATAACGAGTCTCTAGAAAAAGTAAAATTTAAGCTTTTTGTTTACCAATATTTTTTTCACTATTTAAAATAGGAATTAAAAAAATTGGAGTTCAGTGCGGCCTGTATAATGTTGTTGTTTATCAATTAAAAAAAAAAGTTATAAAAATATTGAATTTACAATGAATGATCACTATTTCTGTGAAGTAATATTTTCGTCCGTTAAACGGCCAACTAAATATTTTATTATTATTTCAAGTGACATGTTTATCTTCCATAGAACCCCTCACCCAACTCCATTGTTCACTTAATCATCATGAATGATATGTCGCATTCTCTGGTACCTCGTATTTCGCGTATGGATAATAACTAAAACTCGTATGAAAATAAGCAATAATTTAATATTTTATTTTCAATTATCGTTGCACGACGCGACGCATGTCGTATGTTTTTCAGGCTTTTACACGCAATACGCATGTGCATTGCATACATGCATACATTCTTCTTTTCTTTTTAAAAAGTTGTTTACCCACTTGATGGTGCTTCTTTTTATTGTGTTGA
>NW_020271739.1:316693-319053 GCF_003268045.1 Sipha flava
AAATATTAGAATAATCTCATTTTTCACCCTTATCTATTTTATTAAAATAATTTAATAAATAAAAATTATAAACATTATATTTTACCATGTTTTTTTTCTGATTTTAAAATTTGCATTCTTACAGCATTCTTTAGGCCAGAGTAACTAAAATTACAGTCTTTATAATTTGTCATGAATGTTCCTAAATCAAAAGCTTTAGGATCACCTTTCATAGCTGCCTTTTCAATTGCTTGACCTCCACAACAATATCTGAATTCTTTCATATTTTTTAACTGAAGTCGTCTAGCAGCCTAAGGAATATATAATTAACTTTTACAATACTTAAAAAAGAATTGTATTTAAAATATTTGTCAATACTTTGTCTAATGCTTCACCAGGAGCATCATCAATAGATTGCCCAAGCAATAAAAATTCATTTATTTTGTTTACGACAGCTAATAAACAATGTCCACCAGATAAAAGTAAGACCACAAATGGTAATTTTAAATTCTAAAGAAAAGTTAAAAATAAATTTTTAATAAGTCACATCCATATTATAATGAAACAAGTTACTTTATCAACTAATCTAGCAGTTAGAGCATGAGCTTCCATGTGGTGAATTGGTATCAATGGCTTACGTGATATTTTACTCAATTCTTTTGCAGTATTCATACCAACTAACAGTGATAAAGGTAGGCCTGGTTTCACAGTAACAGCAATGGCATCTAATTCATTTAAACTAACTTGAGCCTGTTGTAATGCTTCAGTTACAACATTGTTAATGTTTTGCTTGTGCAAATCCCTGGCTACTGGTGGAATTATGCCCCCAAAACTGCAGAAATGACTGTTACATTTTTATGTCACCTAGATTAATTGGATACGTACTCAAGGTGTATTTGTTGTTGAGATTGTAAGCATTCTCCAAGGATATTCCTGTCACTATCCACAATTGCACAGCCAGTATCATCGCAGCTAGTCTCAATGCCCAATACTTTGCTATATGCTCTAAAACCTTGCAGTGTATTCCAATAATGTATACCATAGAGACGAAGAATTTGATTGATTCTCATCACAAAATATATATCAAATTAGGTACAAATTGTATTGAAACAATGCAGATGTATATTGACAAATATTGTGAAAAATAATAAATTTAAATTAAATTATACCTAAAAATCATAATCGGACATGAATATATTATTATTACAAAAACAAGTTGTATACATCTAGAAAGGTTGATGCAAAATAATGCAACCTAATGGGAGTAAGCTCTAGAACATATAATATTGACTAGTACTATATTATATTTACTTTATTAATTATAAATTACAAATGTATAGAGTAGAGTTAAACTAAAATACTTTATACTGTAAAATTTATATTGTATTTCCTTTTTTTTTTTAATATTCATAATGCTGAGATAATTATTATTCTGTGTCGTGATAACGCACACGTGATAACAGGTAATACTCCCGATGTTATAGCTGCCTTAGCTGCCAACGTAAAAAAGTAAAAACTCTTGTAACTGATATACTTATCAACTAGCGAAGCATGTTTTAAGGAGTAATAGTTATGCATTTTATATAGCAGTTACATTTGGGATGTGTCAATGTGTGAGAAGTAAATGAATGTTAAGACGCCTGGTGCCAATGTCGTTTTACCCTAAAAAATACACTTGACGGAAATAGTGATCCTGCCCCGTAGAATCAACCAAATTTGATTTATTTTTTTTTTTAATATACAAATAGAAGGAAATATTCTACAGGCCGCATTAAACTCTGTTTTTTCAATATTTATTCCCAACATTTATAACGAGTCTCTAGAAAAAGTAAAATTTAAGCTTTTTGTTTACCAATATTTTTTTCACTATTTAAAATAGGAATTAAAAAAATCGGAGTTCAGTGCGGCCTGTATAATGTTGTTGTTTATCAATTAAAAAAAAAAGTTATAAAAATATTGAATTTACAATGAATGATCACTATTTCTGTGAAGTAATATTTTCGTCCGTTAAACGGCCAACTAAATATTTTATTATTATTTCAAGTGACATGTTTATCTTCCATAGAACCCCTCACCCAACTCCATTGTTCACTTAATCATCATGAATGATATGTCGCATTCTCTGGTACCTCGTATTTCGCGTATGGATAATAACTAAAACTCGTATGAAAATAAGCAATAATTTAATATTTTATTTTCAATTATCGTTGCACGACGCGACGCATGTCGTATGTTTTTCAGGCTTTTACACGCAATACGCATGTGCATTGCATACATGCATACATTCTTCTTTTCTTTTTAAAAAGTTGTTTACCCACTTGATGGTGCTTCTTTTTATTGTGTTGAATTTGGTGGTTTGTTGTTTCCATGTATTGAGCCAT